>NC_050453.1:19110485-19283950 GCF_903995425.1 Onychomys torridus
ATATAGTAGGGATGTCAAACTGTTATGCTTAAAGACATGGAGCTTCTAAACAAACGGTATACAATCCTCCTCCCTCCCTCCTTTTTTCCTCCCTCCCTCCCTTCCTTCCTTCCTTCTTCCTTCCTTCTTCCTCTCCCTTTCTCTTTATTCTCCCCTCCCCTCAGTCTCCTCCCTCTCCCCCTCCTCCTCCTCTCCTTCCTTCTCCCCTCCTCCCTCTCCTCCTCCCTCTCCCTCTTCCTCCTCTCCCCCCCTCCCCCTCCCTCCTCCTCCTCTCCCTCCTCCTCCTCTCCCTCTCCCTTCTCCTCCTCCCTATTCCCCTCCTCCTCCCCTCCTCCTCCTCCTCTTCCTCCCCATACTGTCTCTGGATTCTTGTGTACTCTGGCTGTCCTGGAACTCTCAGTGTAACCTAACTTGCAGCAAATTCTACAGCCTCTGCCCCTCTTGTTCAGGCATTACATGTGTGTGCCACAGTCACAGCGCCCAACTTTCTAATTTTTCTTTAAACACAGAAAGATGAGTTAAGTTTTGAAAATCATAAGAATTTAAATGGAGACCATGGAAAATTTTCCCAGGTAGCCTTACCTTTATTACAGAGTTC
Organism: Onychomys torridus; assembly: GCF_903995425.1. Taxonomy (NCBI): domain Eukaryota; kingdom Metazoa; phylum Chordata; class Mammalia; order Rodentia; family Cricetidae; genus Onychomys; species Onychomys torridus. Next base: position 19,111,084 of record NC_050453.1, read on the forward strand.
AATTTTGATTGACCTGTGTATGAGGCCCAAATCATGGGATGGACACCATGACCATGGGATGAAAAATATGCTTCTTTATTCTTCAGAGCATAGTGAGCATGGTGAACATGGTATTTACCTACAATGAGCTATAATCACTGTCCTTTTCCCAGAAATTTGTGAGATTAGATCCAGAAGTGGCCTGAAGAGTGAGGCTGGGAAGATGGTACCCATTGACACAGAACCATCACTGGCAATGTCATTCATGAAAGCATGGTTGTTGAGAGTGTCTTTTATGTGAAAACACTTGTTAGGAGACTGTGAGGGCTTGAATTCAACAAGCATTATCTGACATAAGAACTTGTCAAACCTGAACAATATACAAAGACTAGACTATGCTTCCTTTTTACAAGATGTTTATAGAATTTTAAATACAGTTACAATATGATTATAGTTTTGTGAATAATAAAGATAAAGCAAAACAGTATAATACTGCTGGTTGTTAAGGGTCTCATTTCTTAGAATGGGATAAATTACAGTTAAAAATAATGAATACTGTTATGTATTCATAGCATAATGTAACAAATGAGTTTATTCCAACAATACAAAGCTTGTGCAAAATTATATGATTAATTAGTGTAATTTATCACATTATCAAAATAACAGAACCAAACTATATAGGTATGCTCAGTATATGGGATGACTGCTTTTATTTCTTAATTTGACACAGTCTACAATCACATCAGAAGAAAGTCTCAATGAGGAATGTTCTAGATCATAACAGCTTGTGGGATGTCTGTGAGAGATTGTTGTGATTATATGAATTCAAGTGAGAAGGCCCATCCAGTGTGGACAGTACCATTCTCTGGATTTGGATCTTAGACTATGTAAGAGTAGAGAAGGTGGAGATGAAGAAGAGAAGCATGCATGCGTTCATCTCTCCCTACTCTGTGTGTGAATGTGAAATAACTAGTTATCTGAGGTTCTAGACTCCTTGACTTCCTGAAAAAAAAGTGAAGGATTTGATTATTTGATGAGTTCAAGTATTCATATATGATAAAAGTCTCAACTTCAAATAAAAATAACCTTTAAGCATTCTGATAATGGATTTCTTTAAAAAGAATCACATATAATGGTGAAATATTTCAAATTATCTGTAAAGATTGTATGAGAGAAATGCATATATCACCCGTTTCCCTCATCATTGTATGGTAACTCATAGGCAATGCAATCGGTCAAGAAAAAGAAATAAAATTTATTATAATTAAATAGAAAAAAATTGTTATTGTAGTCAGGTGATGAGATTGTCTACATTTGGAAATCCAAGATAAGTTATAGATATTCTATATGAATTAGTAATTTCACTGCATTTGACAGGTAGAACAATCAAATAGGAAAGAAAATTTAAAAAGAAGTTATTGGCTATGAATAGAGAGTGTAACTATGAACATTAAAAGATCCAAGGTAAACAATAGGTGTATTTAACAAATTAGTAGTGTCCTTGAACTTCTCAGGCTCACTGGATAAATGATCATCTTGTAAAACTGAGTATTAAAAATAATTCCAAAGTAAAGTTAAAGATGGTACCATTTATGTTATCATAAAATAACAAATACTAGAAATGTTTAATAACAAAGAGCTCTCTACTTTTCTACCAGATGCAATTCCTATTAAAATCTCAGCCAGTTTGTCTGTATATGTATGCACACTGAAATGTGATTCTGAAGTTTATATGGAAAGCAGAGGTTCAAGAACAGACAAGACAGTAGTCAAACATGACAAAGACTGGCTGTGGACATCAACACTTATAATAAAGATGAATTCATTAAGTCAGTTGTGGCAGTGTGAATGAGAGTAACTTCATAGGCTTTTATAGTTGAATGTCTTTTTCCCCAGTTGGTGGCGCTGTTTGGGGAAGTTTAGGAGGTGTGGCCTTGATAGAGGACATATGTCACTCGAGGTAGAGCTTTGGGATTTTAAAGTCTAGACATTTCTACTTCCTGTCACTGCTTAGTGACTATGGTTTAGCATGTGAGCTTTCACCTTGCTGTTTCTGCTGCCAAGCCTGTCTCTTCCCACCCTCCCTCTGCTTCGCCATGGTGGTCTCTTTATCCCTTTGGAACCATAAGCCAAAATAAACTCTTCTAAAAGTTGCTGTGGGATGTTCTATATGTTAAATGTGTTGCTCTGATTGGTTAATAAATAAATAAAACACTGATTGGCCAGTAGCCAAGCAGGAAGTATAGGTGGGGCAAGCAGAGAGGAGAATGCTGGGAGGTGGAAGGCTGAGGCAGAGAGACACTACCAGCCACCGCCATGACAAGGAAGATGCAAGGTACTGGTAAGCCATGAGCCATGTGGCAACTTATAGATTAATAAAAATGGGTTAATTTAAGATATAAGAACAGCTAGCAAGAAGCCTGAGCCATTAGGCCAAACAGTTTAAATAATATTAGCGTCTGAGTGATTATTTTATAAATGGGCTGTCAAACTGCCGGGGCTTGGACCTAGAAAAAAAAAACAACAAAAACAAAACTCTAACTACAATAAGTTGACTTGGTCATAGTGTTTATCACAACAACAGAAAAGTACCTACTATGACTGTGGTCCTGGCACAAGGATGACCAATAGATCAATTGATAGGCAGAAAAGTGTAGGAACAGGCCTGTGTACATTACAAAATGTATCTTGGTTTGTCTTTTAAATCATCAACAATTGACAGTTTAATATGAGTTATAGACTTGTATAAATTGAAGAACCAGTAAGGAAAAAAATCTTTATTAATTATTAAGCATTTTTAATACTCTCAAATTATTAAGATAAAATAAACTAGACCACAGTGGAACTAATTATTAGGTCTCTAGAAGGTTATATTTAGTGGGTGAAGACAAGTCACAAACTAGAATGCCATACTTTCAACTTGTACTCTAACAAAGGATTTATTTTATATCCATAATATATAAAGTACCTACAAATCAGTAAAAGCAGACAGCCCAACAGAAAAATGAGCATGACATTTGAACAGAAAACTTAACAACAGTTTCTAAATGACCCTTGTCATCAGATATCAAGAATGTACAAAAGTTATGTATTATATATAAAACCCTCAAACAGCTAAAATTAAAATGATTGACAGTATCCAAAATGTTAATGAAAATAATGGTGGTCTATATGGTAACTCCTGGTAAGACTTGAATTCATAGAACTATGATAAAAGACTATTAAATTAAGCATATATGTATATCTTGTGACCCAGTGATTATAATTCTATGTGTGCAATAGATGCATGCTTATGTACACCAAGGATGTACAAAATTATTTACTAAAGCATTAACTTAGTAGTGCCCAAAAGTTGCATCCAAAATATCCAGCCATAGATGAGTGGACAACATAATTTATTCATGTGAAAAGGGATGACACATGTATATCTATTGCATATGTATGTACTAGTATAGATTGCTCATTTAGGCACATAGTAGTGAGGAAGAGAAGTCAGGTACAGACAGTAGGATTCCATTTATAAGGATAAGCAGGCAAAACTCAGTTAGGGAGATAGAATGTTAATGACTACCTTTGAGGCTGAAGGGAGCCTACAGGGAGGGTTCTGTGGAGCCAGGAGTGTTTTCTCTTTTTCAAATAGTAGTTAATGAACTAAACCTTGTGGAGGTGTACACTAAAGTCCTTCATACTCTATATCAGAATGTTTCAATAACAGTTAAATAAAAAAGGAAGTCTAAGCAGTTGCCTTTGTCCTGCTTGATGCTTCTCCCAATAGACCCCATGCTTCCCTCTCCCTTCTGTCTCTAATCTGTTGACATGGGCCCCCATGACTCCTGCTTGCATTCCTTCCTATGGCTCCTTTGTCTTTTCCTCCTCTCTTTTCAGCCTGCCATGCTATCCTCTCCACAGTTTGTAGTATATTTGAGTTGAGTGTTTATTACCATCTCTAGTAAATCCTTACCAAGTGCTCTCCAGGAGCTCAGTGAATTGTGACCTGAGTGAAGAGACCTTCTGTGTTACCTTTTGTCAACTTGACACAAACTAGAGCCACTTGGCAAGCCTAACACTCAGCCAAAATTTGCCTATATCAGATTGGCCCATGGTTGTGTTTGTGGGGTATTTTTTCAACTGCTGGTTGATGTAGAAGAGCCCAAGACACTGTGGGTTGTGCTACCCCCAGGCGAGTAGACCTGGGCTGCCTAACAAAGGTAGCTGAGCAAGCTAGGTAAGGCAAGTCTGTAAACAGTCTTCTTCCATGGTTTCTGCTTCAGTTCCTGCCTCCAGTTCATGCTTTGACTCCCACTGCCGATGGACTATGCATTACTTAGGGTTTTCTAGAGGAACAGAGTCAATGGGATGTGTGTGTGTGTGTGTGTGTGTGTGTGTGTGTGTGTGTGTGTGTGTGTGTGTGTATTCAAGAATTAGTTTATGTAAAAAATAGTAAAATAAACAAACAACTGAATCACACCTAGGAGACTGAAAACCTGATAGTCTGGATGCCTCAGCAGTTGGAATAGTCCTACAGTAGCTGTCTCTCACTGGGGAGGCGAACATCCCAGCAGCTGTGTAGCCTATAAGGCTGAGCACATCAACAATTCCAGCCTGGCATTGAAAAACTAGATGGTTTCTGGAGTGCTACTGATCCTTAGTCCAAGATGGAAGCCTGGCAGCGCTGGTTCTGAAATCAGTGAAGGAATCAGCAGCAACTGGGTAAATCAACTCAGAAGGAGGAAACCCAAGTGGGTAGCAGGCCAGTGACCTTGCTTTTCCAGCTCGACTACTAGAAGAGGGTGCTTGGGACTGGGAAAACTGATATTCAGCTTCTTACAAATCTGTGGGAATTGCCCAAGAAGTGACAAAGAAGGTTTTGGAAGAATTAAAAGCAAAGAGGCACAGAGGCAAGGCATATTGTGAAATAAGAACTCCCAGGTCTTGGTGCTGGGTTGTATGTGAATATCTTAGGAAGCACCTTCATTTATGGAATGTCGGGAATGCCGCAGAAATTCCAGCTGGCATTTATGAATCTGAAGAACAGAGCAATTTTCAAAAGATGCCTTGAGAGATGGACTTCTGCTTTGTTCAGTTTTGTTTGCTGGACCCAAGACACTGGTATTGTCTCAATCAACATTATTAATATCATCGTTGATCATCATTCCATGCCAGTACTTGCTTTTTACTACCTTCTATCTTTAAAAGTTTGAAGTGCATATGACCAGGTGTTTCCCCTTGGGTCAGTTAAGATCTTGTTGTCCATCTGAACTCAAATGACATTTCCTAACCCATAAAACCGAAGGCTGGTTGGGTGCCTATATTTGTTGCTTTTCTTAATGCTATGGCATATTTAACAAAAGCGGTACAGGATAGGAAGAGTTTATTTTGGCTCACAGTTTAAAAGTGAAGCCCTCAGGGCTAGGAAGGTGTGGCCATGGGAATGGCTATAACTGTGGTGGCAGAAATGTGAGGCGGGTGGTCATGTTGCCTCTGTGGTCAGGAAGCCTAGAGAGACGAATGCATTCGTGACTCGTTCCCTTTTTCCCTCTCCCTTTTTATTCAGCTTGGAACACCAGTCCATGGACATGGTGTTGTCTCCATTGAGGATGTGTTTTCCCTCCTCAGTTAAATCTCCATGAAAACAACCTCACATACACAGAGGTGTGTCTTCTGGGAGATTCTAAACTGACAGTCAAGATTAAGTATCACAGTTCCCTCATCTCATCCCCCAACAGCATGACAGGAATCCATTACAGCTCTCATCCTATGTCTTTAAAATTTCCTGGTGGTCTATCTTCTGCTTTCAATGGAAAGTGTTGTAACCATAATGTAGTATTCATAACAATATACTCCTGATGTTCAGCACAGTGACTTGTAGACTCCAGTACTGATTAACCCAGCCACTAAGGGTAAAGAAGTGAATGAAGAAAACTGTGCTCAATGAGGCAGAACATATGAGTTGAAGAATAAATATCTTCGTATGCCGCTTGCTCACTGAACACTACAGATGGATGTTTAGTAAGAATTAGTTGGAAGAGCGGAAGTGACCCAAGAAAGGTATTCACAGGGTAGCTATTCCATGCCAGGTAGGGAAGATAACAGTCAAGGCTAAGTCCCAACCATTCAGCAACTTAGACTCTGTGGCTTTTAAATTTTTTTTTAAGACTTAGAAAGTGCAGGTTCAGCAGCCATCTTGGCAATAATCTCTGTCATCACTGCGTACAAGGGGCCTTTGTTGTTTTCTGTATATTTCAGCTTCTCTAGTTAAGAAAGAACATTAAAATGCTTGGTTCCTTTCCTGAGTACTTTGATCTGACTTCTTGTCTTGCCCCAATATGCTGGTTCATTATTGAGCTCCTGCCCTGCTCTGCTGAGGTGATTAGTTGAGAGACTGAAAGACACTGCGTCAGAGAACATGTCAGAACTTCCCAACTCCCTTAATTCCTGTCAGCCTTGATCGTTAGGAGTCTTCTACTGCAGTTTCCTGACTCCACTGTTTGCAAACTCTTTTCATCCTCCCAAATCTCGCTGTAGCCCATGATGTGCACACACTGCCAAAAACTCCTTCTATAATTAAGATAAAGTAAAATTTAGATTTACAGAGGATTTGTAAAGATGACGAAGCCTTCCCTGTATGCTGCTCAGCAATTTTAGTTGCTCCAGTGTTGCCTCTTCAATTCCAGACTGAATTCCACCAGTGCTTTTTATGTCTGCAGGCATGAGAGAGGGAGAGAGAGCGAGAGAGCGAGAGCATGCTTGTGTGTTTGTGCACCCATGTGTATGTGTGTGAATGTGGAGGTCAGAGGACAATTCCAGGTGTCTTTCCTTGCGCATTGTCTACCAGTTTTTAGATACTGAGTCTCTCACTGCCCTGAAACTCACCAAGAAGGCTAGTTGGCTAAGGAGCCCTGGGATATGTCTGTCTCTGCCTCCCCAGTGCCAAGATAATCAGGGCATGCCACCATGTATAGCTTTTTTTGTTTATTTATTTGTTTGTTTATTTAATGCGGTTTCTAAGGATTGGACCCTAGTCTTCAGGGTTGCAAGGATGGGCATTTTTCCAGCCCCCATTAGTCTCTTTGCGGCTAACCTTTTTTGCTTGCAGAGCCCTATCCAAGGTGCCACATTGCATTTAGTTGTCAAGTGTCCTTAATCACCTCTGGCCCATGATAGTCTCTCTGGCTTTCCTCATTTGTCATGACATTGACAGCTTTAAAACATGCCTGCATGGAATTTTGTCGACTAATTCCCCCACTCGGGGTCTCTGTGATGTTTGTTATTTTGTTATTTGACTAGGATTATGGGCTTTTGGAATGAACATGACAGAGATGCAGTGCCCTCCTGGTGTTAAATTGCCAAGGTGTCTGTCCATGGCAGCCACATGCCATTACTGATAACTGGATCTTGGTCAGGTGGGTAAATCCAAGTATTTGGCAGGTTTTTTTCACTATAACATTGTTAAATTTTCTTTTCCATGCTTCTTGTCCAAAATTAAGCTCCAGACTCCCTTACTCAATAGCTCCTGGGATAAAAAGAAATGGCATTTATTTTTTTAATGCATTTTAAGGGAGATTTATCTTTTCTCTTCCAATATTCATTTGATTAGTCTTTTATTTATATTAGTAGAATTCTTGCATGTGTACCTTTAAAAATATTTATTTTATTATTTTTAAGTATGTATATATGTGACATAGGTGTGTGTGTGTGTGTGTGTGTGTGTGTGTGTGTTTCAGTATGTGCACTTGTGTGCTTATGCCCAGGAAGGCCAAAGGCATTGATTTACCTGGAGATGGAGTTACAAGTAGGTGTGATCTACCTGACACTGTTGCTGAGACCTGAACTTGGGTCCTATGCAAGATCAGTACATACTGTCAACCTCTGAGGCATCTCCCCAGCACCCAGTGTTTATCTGATACTTTCTGGGGTTATCTTCTAATTTCTGTTTTCTCCTTAACTTTGTCATTGGAAGCCTGTAGAAGGTTGGCTCTGGGACCCGGGAAATGCCTGCAAGCTTTCAGTTCGGGAAGTCTTTCTTTACTTTCTGATGCTACAGAATTCTCCAAGCTTAGTTTCTATTTTTCCTGTTCCTCCTTAATGTATCCTTAGAGATGTTTTTAAAAAGTATTCTTTGTCTAATCTCACAAGGCTCCAGTAAGAATATTTAGTCACTTAGCATTTCTAATAACAGCTCAGGGGACTTACTTTGGTAAGAATGAAACATTGTTACTTGAACTGATCCTAGTCTTTAATGTGTATGTGTAAGCAGGTGTAAGTCTGGGGACAGTATAATATTTAGAAAGCAGAACAAGCCAGGGTAATACTGGGTGAGGAGAGAGGATGGAATGTAGGTACAGGACAGATGAATCACAAGAGAGGATGTAAAGCCTATAACTTTCTAGTTTTAACTCTGGCATGATTTTTTTTCCTTTTGTCACTGATAAGTGTCTAGAACACGTCATTGAAGGTAAACTTGTAAAATCCTGAGTGAAGCTCCATGGCTTCAGAATAGCTGTTCTGACTGTATAGAAGTTCCTTGAGCTGCAACAAGTTTTGGAATGGTTAAGTGTTTGTTTGAGTGGCTGCCTTAATCTAGATGCATGATGTCTTTCATTGGCGAGTTCATTCCAATAAAAAAAAAAAAAATTCATCTTGAAAAAACTGCAGATACAGCCTCGATTGTAACCCTTCACCTGTGCAATCCCATTCATATGATGAAAAGAAACTAATAGCAGAGATGCCAAGTGCCACAGTGACTTTATGATGTATCACAAGGTGTGTGTGTGTGTGTGTGTGTGTGTGTGTGTGTGTGTGTGTGTACAAATGCTCAAGTGCATGGGTATACATATGCCAATATGTGTATGGAGGTATTCCTATATTTTTTCTGTTGTCAGAACATCAAACTCTACCTTTAAGAATTAAGATTCTTTTTTTGAAGCACTGAGGAGTAAACCCAGGGCCTTGTGTGAGCAAGGTAAGGACTCTACCTCTGAGCTCTAATCCCTAGCCTTATACTTGGGAATTAATATCCTCATTCATGTTTCCAGATTCTTAATTTGGCATCACTCTTCCAGCTTCCGTTTTGACGCTTAGATTGTTTGGCCAGTGTATAGAAAGGGGTCTTCAGTGATGGTGTTTTGTTGATGATAGTAGTGGTGGTCCGTTTCTTGTTTTGTTTTCTTTTGCATGTTTTGTTTTCTGAGCTAAGATACAGTCATCTGAGTTTTGACATTCTCTTCAAAAATTTAACTTGGGAACTTTTCAATGCCAACATGCTCATACCAAGAGAATACCTCTTAAGACCAAGAAGAGATAGAAAAAAAAGAGGCAGAACCATGGTGAAATAGGCATGGAACTGCTTGCGTCTTGTACCCCAGGACAGACACTGACTTTTGGTGGAGTGTTTCAGGAGAAGAAAACCGTGAAGAACAGCCTTTGTGTCCAGTGTCCCACCTGTTTGTAGAATGCTTGTCTTCCATTCTGCCCTGCCTGTAAAACATGGCAGAACAGACAACTCCCACAGCCTTGCAGAAAGAGTCATGAAGAGTGAGTTTTCCTAACCCTGCCCCCCCCCTTTTTAACACGGAGCATAAAATGAATTGGAAGCCCATCCTCTGAGTGGGAGGAAGAAGAGACCCACAGCCCTTGGGGAACAGAGACCTGAGGGCTGTGTTGGTACTGTAAGGACTTCAGTAGTGTGAGCTATGTGCCAGGAGACATTCAAAACTGGCAGCCAGTGGCACTCTGGGACTTCTCCATGGCTGCTGCTCTTATTTTATGAGATTATTGTTTTCTCTCTGGATGAGTCATTTCAGTGGAGTTTTGACTGGGTTTAGAATACGTGTCACAGAGTTGGTAATGAAACCAAGGAAAGATAATTGACATGCCTGAGCGAAATGTGAATGGTTAAAAAGACCATATTCCAGTGAAAGGCTTACAGATGGCGGCGAACACATGGGTGTGATAACTAGTTGCTTTCCTTTAGTCTTTATTTCTTTCCTGTGTTTGAATGGGAGAAGGGAAGGGTAAATGCTCACCAACCTAACATAGGAGCCTCTGGCCTTCTGACTAGAAGCTTCAAAATATACTTGATCTTCTCGCTCATGTACTTAATTCTTGTAGTATTAAAATATTTTTCTTTGGCTCAGAAACAGGCTAGCTATTGGCTAAATGGTATTTGTGCAAGATTGTAGATCAGTATTAGGGGAAAAATGATTAAGTAAGTCTTGATAAAATTATTTAAAAAGGGAAAATTTAATGTCTTTCATGGAGGGAGAAAGTAATTCCCATAATCATTAATTAAATTTAAATTCCACTAAAACAAGTCAATCAGTGCCAGCACCTGCTCTGGGAGTCTTGCTTGCATGTTTCTACATTGAAATAAAGAGAAATGCTTTCAGATAAATCACCGAGTTGTAGTTTGAGCTACTAATAGGGAAAGACTTTTGGGTTTGTATTGTTGTAGCCAATAGGCTTATTCAAATGACAAGGAGATCTAATGTAATTATTGCCAGACATAATTTCAAGATTAGTCGTCTAGTTTGAAGGTATCCTGGGTGTGTAGATTTAGCCTGGCCTTAGTATTCACTTCTGTAATAATCCACAAGGTACAGACACTCACATGGAGAACAGGACACTTTACTGCCTGTCACTGTCACTGTAATAACCAACCAAATATCTCTCCAATGAAGTCAACTATTTCTTTCCTAAACGCCAGCCCAGCAAAGCTGCCTTTGCCTGCAGAGGGTAGGAAGCTGCAGGCCTCGATCACTGATGTGTGACATCTGAGACCCTATTTGTGTCCCCAAATTTTATACATTACTTCATTGCAGTGATCTTCAGAGTTGCGTGTGAAAAAATTTAGACCAGCTGTACTAAATCCTCTGTTGTTCTCATAACCATTTAAATTTTATTCACATCTTTTCTTAAGTACTCATACATTTAGTTTTGAGACAGGGTCTGATTCTGCAGCCTAGACTGTGTTAGAATTCAAGTGACTCCTGCCTCTACCTCCCGAACACCGGGATTGCAGGCAGGTGTCAATCCATCCAGTGTGCAGCATTTTAAAATCAGGAACAAAATTATCTGAGTGTTAAGATTTGTAGTGGTCAGGGATCAAAAGAAGTTCACGATTCTAGCTTTGCCAAGGACTACTCTTCAAATTCCCATAGTTGGCTGCAGAGATGATGAACTCCAGAGGCAGACTGGGCAAATCCAGGAAATGGACCCATGATAAGGGTAACGTGTGCTGCTGCCCACAAAGCTGTGGGGCCACTTGCCTGGCCTTTGATGGCCGGTGCTGCTGCTGCTGAGCATGGTGGCCACACTGGGGTCACCTTCACTCCCGCCAGCTGTTCAGCTGCTGTTTCCCCCTTCGCACACTAGGGGCCTGAATTCATTCTGCTAATGGCTGTCTTCTTATCAGTATTGCTCTCTTCACTGATGTTTGGGTTTTCTAGCAATGTTGCTTTACAGAATCTCTGGGATCTTCTGTGGAAACCAACTTTACTCCCTCAGTCCTCACCCCTTCTTAGCACCAATTACTTCACAGCGACAAAGCTTACGGTAGAACCAAGAGACAAGAAATGCATCTTCTCAAAAGTGGCTCTCAAGTACCAGGGACACGTCTTGACTTTTTATATTTCCTTTCAGGGACAATTTTGTCTTGGGATGATCATTATTCCTCATGTTTCTGCCCTTAACTCTTTCTCAGGAGGTGTCCATTCCTTCATACTTATATGCACTTATAATCTGCACTTCATACTTAATCCCTCGTGCCTCTACCTAGTGAGTCCATCTTCTTTATTGCCTGAACTCTTCATGGGCAGCAAAGGTGGATGGCTCAGGAAAGGGAAGGCATCACAGGGGGGTCTCACATCCTGGAACCTCACACTAAGGGAATAGCTGCCTCGCAATGGAATGTCTCAGCTCTAGACCACTCAGATATGCACTCCCTCTTCATTGCATCAGTTTGCCATTATGCAAGGAGGGGATTATTAACCTGCCAGAGAGATCGTTGAGACACCAGTGCTGCCTCCCAGTGTTAAAATTCTATACACAAGTGTCTGCCGGATGCGAATGTTAGGCACACAGTTCTCATGTGAGACCCTTGCTACTTTGATGTGATTAGCAACAGCATTTCTTGGAAGTTCTTGAGAAATGTGGGAACTGTCACACTCTCTCTAGCAACTGCTCTGTATATATTTATTTTTTTCACTTGATTGTTTTTTAAATTAAGGCTTCTTTACTATTTTTCATTTTTGTTTCCTGTTTGCATTGTTTCTGTTGAGAGTTGCTGGTTCAGAGTGTGGGTTGGAGGTAGTGATTTCCCAGAAGGCTGTCTGGTCGGTCATAGTGGGTGTGATTGGGTAGCATAACTATGTAGAGTAAACCATCCTCATCACTTCCAGTGTCCATCACCTCACAGTGCCTCAGGCACCTTGAGGTCTGCCCTGGTTTTTCATTTTGAGGACTTAGGATGCATTTTTTTTTTTTTAATTTACAGCTCAGAGGGAAGGTCTCCTCTTTTCTGGCCCATTAAATGGGACCTTTAGCTCTGTGAGACAATATTACAGAATCTCGCTGTGATATTTGTGGGATGCAGTAAAATCATAAACATGAGCAGGTGCCTATTACAACCCTCCTTACAAATTCATGCCATTTTCTTTATCCATTTATTGGGTGTGTAAATTGGTTCCATAGCTTGGCTGTTATGAGTAATTCATTAAGCTTGAAATGAAGCTCTATAAACATACACAGTCATAATTGTTCAATATTCAGTTAAAAACAAAATAGATCCTTACTTAGAAATATCTTGGCATCTGATTTCTTCATTGTTCTGTTCTCTTCAGTGTGTATGGGGCAGTTTACAACTAAGTACCCCTCCCACAATGCCTGAGTATTGAAGAGTCGTCGATGGCTTCTGGCATCATTGGGAAGTGATATGACCTTTGTGAGGGAGGTAGGGCCGAGTGGAAGGAAGTTAGGTCATTTGAGCAGTGCCCCTGAAGGGAGAATACTGAGTTCCCAGCCTCTTCCTCTCTCATCAATTCCCTTCCTAAGCACAGCGATGTGGAGGGTTGAACCATCTCCTCCACAATGGGCTCCTGCCTCGGTGTACTGTGCTGCCAAAGGCCCCAAGCCAACAGTGTCTCACAACCATAGGCTGGAAGTATGAGTCAAGAAAACCTTTTTCTCTTACTAAGTTGATATTCTCTGGTATTTTGTCATGGAGAAGGAAAACTCACTGGTAGAAACAGAATAAAAAACACATTGATCGACTCAATAGTTTTTTTAAGAAAGGTGTCTTCAAAACATGTGGATAATTTCATAGTAATGTTAACTTTACAGTTTTTTTTTTGAGTCATATATTATTATGCTACATCTCAACACAGTTATAATTTGCAAAAAATATTTTGAAGTTAATAATTTAACAATTTCCAAAATCCAAATGGGCTAATTTATTATTTACTTAGGGAAAATGCTTAATATTTAATTTTTCAGAGTTAAGTAAGGTAAAAAGTAAGCTTAAATTATGAATTTGTTTTAGGGGTATCTTAGAATTTATTTTTAGAAGACACAGTATAAGAAATGTTTTCTTGGATCTTTGAAGGCAGCAGTTTCTAAAGAACAACTTCTAATCTTCCTGAGTTTCCAGCTTGTTTAAACTGAAAACAAATTGAGGCTCCTTCTGGCTGAGGCCCTATGAATGATAAGATCCTAGAGGTCACAATGGCATGATATTTCAGTTTAACAGAGCCCTAAAGGGTAGTGAGTGGTACCTGTGTCTGTCCTTTTTAAACTTAGGAAAGCCCCAAAAGAAGTCAGCTGAAGTCAGATAGAGTCCTTGATTTTGACAGGCATCTAAGGACTCAGTTACTTCCAAAGGGAACCTGAACATGCTGTTGTCTGGGTCTCTTTTATAAGTCCTTGGGACTTCCTCTCTCCCTCTCTCAGTGTATTTAAAGCTTTGATTATCTCACATCTGCAAATTGTATAAAAATCATTTCCTCTGTTTTATGAGAGAAGTGACTTCTATTTTATAACGTGAATAAAAGCACAGAAAGTACTAGAAAATAATCGTGCTTTAGTCTTTCTTAATTCTGATATGTGTAGGCTTGTTGTAGTTTCAGTCCTATCTCTGTGATAGATTATCCCTGACATAAAGCTACTTACAGAGGAAAGAGTACATTTGGCTTACACTCTGCATTACAGTCCATCAGTTCGGGGAAGTCAAGGCAGGAACTAAGAGTGTCACATCCACAGTCAAGAACAGAGAGAGAATACAAATATAAATCCAATAAATGGGTTCTTCCTTGTCTACTTGCTCTCAGCTGGTTTAGCTTTCCGCTGTCGTACACAGTTCAGGACTGCCCGTCTCTCCCCTTCCCCCCAAATTATGGTGCCACCCACAATGGGCCCAGACTTCCTGTATCAGTTATCAATCAAAATAATTCCTCATTAAGACTCTCTTTCCATGCATTTCTAGGCCATATGAAGTTCACAGGTAAAACTAACCAGTGTAAGCTTTAACTGTGCAAACACCCAAATAAGGAAGCCATAAATAATAAGGAAATCTATTATATTACATCAAAACTTTGTTGGGTTGATAATTCTGCAGCTCTACAGCAAGACAGAGGTCCCTGGATTTCTTTCATCTTATAGCTGTGTCCCAACTTCTAGCTGTCCCAGGTGATAAAATGCCACCAGCTGTATTCTCATTAAGGGCTGGTCGAATGAATACCTGACTTTATGTCCCTGGCCAGAGCTATTTAAGGCCTTTCTTATACTAATTGTTGGAAAGGGAAACATCAAACTTCCCATCCTAGGTGAGGGGTAAGGTGAAATGCAGGAGTGGTTATAACATCTGATCTGGGACCCTCTTCTCAGTCAAGATGGTAGGGGTACGGGGATGAAGGGGCTGTTTAAAATAGACTCAGTCCTGCTATGCAGCTCTTTATGCCATGTTTTTGTCTTTTCTTTGCCTCAAACTGTCTGCCAAAGTCAGGAGATACACAAGTCTGCATGTCTACATGCTTATACACATGGACACATACAAGTACCCACAAGCAAATAATTGTATCTGATTTGAATGCTTCTTTATTAGCATCCTGAAACTTTCTTAGATACTAAATATAAGGAAATCTATCTTTTTTTTTGTTTTGTTTTGTTTTTTGGTTTCTTGAGACAGGGTTTCTCTGTGTAGCTTTGTGCCTTTCCTGGAACTCACTTGGTAGCCCAGGCTGGCCTCAAACTCCCAGAGATTGGCCTAGCTCTGCCTCCTGAGTGCTGGGATTAAAGGCGTGTGCCACCACCGCCTGGCTGTTAGGAAATCTATCTTATATTTAAGTGTTGTATGATCCATTATACTTTCATTATTTGAAAAAAAGTAGCAGTTTTGGTAGCTAATAACTATTAGAGTGTACAATTCCATTGTGTTACTATCCTGCATTAGACTCATTAGTCTGTAAGAACACTCTCTGAACTTCATAAAGGGGGTAATATGTATTCTTGTTTGCTACAGGATAAGGGATGTGATCCAAATACTAGTTTCCCTCTCTTGGCTAACACCCAAGATGGTAGCCATCAACATTGCAAGCCTAAAGGCACGCTCAGAATTTGAAGAGACTGATGATGAGTTATGTTTTGGTTGTGTTTATGTGAGGTTCTTGGGAGGCAACAAGAAACAGATTTCCAGTAAAGAGATAGATGCATGCATGAGATTCCAAAAGATGAGGCCTTAAGAGTGGTCAGCACAGGAGAGATGAGATAAACACCTGAACTACTTCATAGCATCATAATCTACCTCTTGCTTTCAATTCTCACCCTGCTGACAATGTTATCAAAGTTTGAATACCTTCATTTTAGATTGGACAAACAAACAGGAAAATAAACCTTTTCTGCTCACCCCCTGTCCCCAAGCATCCAATACATTCTATAGTTTAAAAGATGCAATATTAGGATTTTTTCCCTTGCCATAGTCCTCAGCATTTCAGATCTCCCAATTCCATTAAGAAGTGTTTGGCTTCAAGACAAACGTAAAAACTATTTGGCTTACTCCATTCCTATTACTAACATTCATCATTAAGAATTTACAATGTCTGTGTCAATGGAACAGGCAGAGATTTAGCTCTAAGGAAGATGGAGTAAACACGGAAAGCTAGGAGGGAGAGCAGAGGGTGTTGAGAGTTACAGGTTTAGGGCAGCAGCCACGGTTATGGCCTGTCCTTTGCCAGCGTAGTGGGATGGGGCTCTGCTCAGCTTCTTTGCTCTCTGCTCAGGGCTGTGCTCTGAGATTTCTCACAGCACCTGTGAAGGAGAGAATTTAGGAGGTGAGGGCATGATGGGTAGGTAGTCTTTTAAAGAGAGAGCAATTCCTTCCTCTGTTCTCTTTTAACTCCGCCACTGCAACAGTAGGGGCACAGATCTCAATTCAGTGTCATGGACTGTCATCATTAATCTCTCTTATTGCTAGTCAGAGAGAGGGGAAAAGATCTAGAAGTAATAGTTTCCAATATATAATACAGATACAAACTTGCTTTTCATTTTTATATGAATGTATAGTCTGCCCTCTGTATTTTTAGCTTCTGATCCACTCACTATTCAACCAACCTTGGATCAAACAAAAGTACTGAGAAAAAGAAGTGAGCATATGAACATGGGCAGACTTCCCCTCTAATTATCATTATTCCCTAGAGCAGTCGTCCTCAACCTTCTGGTGGCTGTGACCCTTTAACACAGTTCCTCATGATGTGGTGACCCCCCAACCTTAAAGTTATTTCTGTTGCTACTTCATAACTTAAATTTTGCTACTGTTTTGAATTGTAATACAAATATCTGATATACAACCCTCAAAGGGATCACTCACAACCCACAGATTGAGAACCACTGCCCTAGACAGCACACTATGACTATTTACATAACAATCACATTTATTAGACATAGGTAACCTAGAGGTAAGTAATAAATGTGGAGGTTGAGGTTAGATGCAAATAGGACATTTTATATAAAGGAATTGTCATTCATGGACCTTGATGCTAGAGAGAGTGTAATAATGCACCATCTGTGAATACCCAGGAATGGTTGTATTTAGGTTTTAAAGATGTGAGCTGTTTTTAATGTTAAATACCGCTGTGACAGATAGTAGGCATACAGATTCCAAGGCTGAAGATTTATAGATGTGGATGCAGATAGACATAGATAATAAAATACAGATAGCAAATGCTTGAGTGTGCTTTTAACATAGTCCTTTTATTAGTACATTTAATTTCTCAATTCTTTGTATCTTTAAATCTATTTAAAGTTCATCATAGCAGTCATCATTCTTTCTGTTAATTTCTGTTTCTCCATGGAACCTACTTTGCTACATGTTAAAGCCTACAAAAGAAAAGATGTCCAATTTTTTCCCTGACTCATTTTCTCTCAGATGTTAATGAGTAACTCATATGTGAAATAGCTTAGCAAGAACTAGAGCTGAAAAATTAAAGAATAGAAGAGCTTTTAATGTTCTAGAAATAGCACTTATTAAATACTGAAGACCCTGGGTATGGTGGCTCATGCCTGTACCCTTATACTTGAGAAGGAGGGGTTATCACTTACCATGCTTTAGAGGCCATCTTGGACTGCAACAGAAAGCCATGTCTCAAAACACAGCAATGAAACAAAAAATCCACGTAAAAATATTAAATATTAGTAAAGATACAGAGAAATGGCTCTTTTCTTTGGGGGTGATGACATAATCTTTGTAGTCTAATTATTTGACACTGGACATTGAGAGTTGACACTGCTAATATTATTCGACTGAAGTTTTCTTCCTTTGATGGGTTTCTTTTAAGGAAATTACTATTACAGCATAAAGTTTTTATTTGAGACTGTACCTCACAAATGCACCTCTGTCACTTATTTACTTAATAATCACACGTTGATTGATGCCTGATCTGTGCAGGGCAGAGGTCTTGATCTCAGAGGTGTTCTGTTGATGACAACCAAGTCAGTGGCTGTGTTGGGCCTCAGTTCTGGTAAGGGACTAGGCAATAAGCCATCCACATGTGATCTAATTTTAAAAATTACAATTGTGATGAAGTAAAGAAGCAAAGAGTAGCTTCGGAGAGAGGAAAATATGTGAGAGCCATTGGAGAAACCCTCTCAAGGGTGTGTCCTTAGAGTAGCTGCAGTCTGAAAGGAAAAGGGAAAGAATGTAATATCCTCAGACAGGGACTTTTGAATGAACACTCACACATCTAGGCAAGGGAATACAACTGGACCACTGAAGGAATAGCATATACTTTTGTAAGTGAATTTCATTTCTAAAGAAAAAGTCCAATATGCTTTGTATATATTTGGTTTTTCGAGACACTCTGTAGCCCAGGCTGGCCCCAAACTCACAGAGATCCACCTGCCTCTGCCTCCCGAGTGCTGGGATTAAAGGTGTGAGCCACCACAGCCCGGCACTTTGTATATTTTTACACCTTATGTGAATGTAAAACTACATTCAACATAGATGAAATAAAATGGCAGCTATATTCCTAAATACTAACAATGCTTATTTCCAAATGGTCAAATTAAGAATATATATAAATATATATATACATATATGCATGTATGTATTCTAAAAACATCTGTAACTGAACTATTATTTAAAACTATACTCATTCTTTGCCACCCACAGAATAGACCCACAAGGCCAGCTACCCTCTCCTGAATTACCCAAATCCTTTCCAAGGCTATGGTATGTGATACTTTATAAATTATTATTGGGTGAATAAATATACACAGATGCAAAAGAAAGTGTTTATTAAGTCTTTCTCATATGCCAAATGTCAGGCACTTAAAACATATGCTATCCCAATTAACTTCTGCAGCAATGGTTTGACAGGATGAAAACAGGCTTATAGAAAGTAGATGATGTATTTAAATAGATTTTTTTTAAAAAAGGCCTTAAGCCCAGGCCTGTTTGCATTGGATGGCAGGTCTCAATTTTATCACCCTTATCATCATGCCTACTTAGCCCCAGCCCCTCTCTCTCTCTCTCTCTCTCTCTCTCTCTCTCTCTCTCTCTCTCACACACACACACACACACACACACACACACACACACACACACATACACACACACACACACACACACATACACACATACTGTGCCCAATAAATAAAGAAAAAAATTTTAAAAAGAAAAATGTGTTTGGGAGGTGTTTTTAGGTACTTTGCCTCTGAGAGGTCATTTTCTCTTTTATTAGCAAGAATGTAATATGTTAGTCAGTTTTTTATTCTGTGACAACATCCTTGAGATAATCAACTTCAAAACAAGAAAGAGGTTTGGAGCTAGGGCTGTAGGTTAGAGAGAACACTTGCCTAACAAGCCTGAGGTCCTGAGTTCAATCCTCAGCCCTGCCTGGAGTCAGAAGGAAAGATGTGTGGTCTTGTGGCTTTGTGTGATGCTCAGGGCTTCGGTCTGTGGCTTGGGCCTGTTGCTTTGAAGCTGTGGCAGTGGTAGAACATTGCATGGCAGGAAAACATGGCTAAAGAGGCGGCTCGCCTATGGCCACAGGAAGCAGAGACAGAGAAAGGAGGGAGAAGCCTTCCCAAAGTCCCTTGCAATAGTGCCCTCCTTACTTTCTCTTATGAAGCTGTGACTCCTAAAGCTTCCGCTGACTCTCAGAAGTACCAAACTAGGAGTTAAACCCACAAGACATGGGCTTGGGGGTGGGTGGGGCATTTTAGATCCAAGCTATATTATTACAGTATTAATGAGACCTAACTTCATGTAGGTGAATATAAGAAGTTATCAATAGTTTTAAAATATGGCAGCATAGTACAATTTTAAAATTGCCAACTATTTACTAAGATTATCTGGTAGAAGTAGAATTGGATTGGGCTGGGGTGGAAGGTTATAGCGTGATGGTAAAGCACACACTTGACACACAGAAGTCCCAGAGTTCAACATCCATGCCCTGGTTTGTTTTCTATTGCAATAATAAAACACCAATCAAAACCAGCTTGGGGAGGAAAAGGTTTATTTGGCTTATATGTCCCAGGTCATAATCCATCACTGAGGGAAGTCAAATCAGGAAGTCAGGGGAGGAACCTGGAGTCAAGAACTGAAGCAGAAGCTAGGGAGAAATGCTGGTTATTGGTTTGCTCACTATGGATCCCTCAGTCTGCTTTTTTTTTTTTTTATATCACCCTAGGCTACCTGTGCAGGGAATGGTACCTCCCATGGTGGGCTGGGCCCTCTTGCATCAATCATCATTCAAGAAAATGCCTCACAAAGTTGCCTACAGGCAAATCTGATGGAGGCATTTTCTCAACTGAGGACCCCTTTCCCAGGTGGCTCTAGCTAGTGTCAAGTTGACAAGTAACCAACCAGCACAGCGCTGTTTAAAAAAAACAAAACAAGCCTTCAAAAAGCAATAGCAAAACAGGAGAAAACAAGAACACCGGCACCCAGAAAGCCTGGCTATCGGTCTCCGCTAAGTAGCATGACATCTCTACTGTTACAGTTCAGGCTGCTTGCCTCAGAGTTCTGGGGACAATGGCTTGTGAAGTTCAAACTTCATTTCTCATGCAGGAGTCCACATGCAGGCCATTCACAAACCTGTGTAGAATCTCCACTGTCTCTCCAAGTTTCTTCAGCTGTCGCCCAGCTTCTGTAGGATGTGGGTCCCTTTTCTCCAAGACAAGTCCAGTTTTTCAGCGGCAGGATGCAAGAAAGGCAAGAAGAGAACCCCCTCCCTGTTAGCTAGAGATGGTATCACTGCAACCCCACTCACCTCATTGTCTAGAGCTCAGACACCATGCACACCTCACAGCAGGAGAGGCTAGGTGACAGAGAGAGAGAGAGAGAGAGAGAGAGAGAGAGAGAGAGAGAGAGACTATGTGTAGTTCTCTGAGAGTGCAGGGCCCCGAGGACACTTACAAATACATGCCACAATCTCCTAAGGGTCACTAGCATTCTGTGATTCTTCAGTTACCTCTATAAACACCGGTTTTGTGTGTATACCTGTGAGCGCGCGCGCGCGCGCGCGTGTGTGTGTGTGTGTGTGTGTGTGTGTGTGTGTGTGTGTGTGTGTGTATTGTGTATATGAAGACAAAAGAAGAGAATTAAAAATGACAATATCAGTAATTCTAAATCTGCCTTTCTATTTAGTCACCTTGGGGAAACAATCCTTCAAAGGTCAGATGAAGTGTAAGAACCCGAGTCCACCCAGAAATGCCTTTATAAAAACTGCCAGCAGGCACATAATCAAGCCATGTTTGATAAGGCTGCAGCAGAAGCCATTAAATCCTTGTCTTATAGGACATTAATGAACAGAAACCTTCATTTTGAAAGCATTATTGAAAGAAGTGTCAGCCTGTGCCCACTGAAGTCAAAACTGGCATTTTCAAGAATAATTATATGGAATAATATTTCCTTCACAGCTGCCTTCTGTCGTGGGAGAGCAGAAAAATCAAGCAAGACAGGTCGTCTCCTCCTCCTCCTCCTGGCTTTATCTGCCTTCCACAGTTTAAAAGACAATTAAGCTTATTTTAGTTGGATGACTTTTTTCTCCATTGCAAAAATTTTCTGGAAGGCATGCAGTTCTTAGGTTCTTAGATACTGTTGTGGCCTGAGAAGGTCCCTGGTTGTATAGCAGACACTCTAAAGTAAGGAACGCTTTCCCTGCCAATGATGGTCCCCAAACCAAAAGGCAACATTTCACTGTAAGTACTCATAGTAATTTCTTTATTTACATTTTACCAGTTTGATGCTCAGAGTTAATGGGGAATGTTATTATTATTATTTAACCATAATTTAACCTAGAATATGGCACATTGGGATCTTATGCTAATTCTCTCTCTCTCTCTCTCTCTCTCTCTCTCTCTCTCTCTCTCTTGTGTAATATGGTGTGTTCTGGTTATAAGCACCATATTCAGTACTTCGGTACTTCTAACAGATAAATGAATCATGTGAATGTGAGTTCTTTGAGGCAGTGTTCTCGGAGCCACTGGGAGTCTGAGTCCAAATGAGGCTGCCCTGGTCTGCTAGGCCACAGTTATTAGAAATGCAAATCACACTAATCAGATTTACCCTCTGAAGCTTTTCCTTTCTCATCCACATGCCCATTTATTCCCCACATTCTCCTTCACCCACTTTCTCATTCAGAGATTTTCCCTGAACATGCACATGTCTGCAACAAGATTATCTTAAAGGCCTTCCAAAATAGATGTAACAGCTGAGCAATAGTAAATGGATTATTTCATTTCTAATTTTAGAAGGGTTGCTACGTCTTCGCCTATGCTGCTCCCTGGGATTCTGCTAGTGCCTTGTATCTGCCTGATTGTTTTTGCTTAGGTGTTTGTTTAAAATCAAATTCTCCTAGGACTTTCTCATCTTTCCCTTCTTGAAAAAGGAAAAACAAACAAACAAACAAAAACAACAATGGATCCCACGCTGGAGGAATCAGACTTGGTCTAGCTCAGGGCCCTTACCAGCTTGCAGTTCCAGGTGCTGGTGCACGACCTGCTAGGTATACAGTCAGGAGCTAAAAATGACGGGAGACTGGGGAAAGGCTTGGAAATTCAGTAATAGAGAAGCTGGTCCCTTGGAGGGAGAGGTTTTCAGTCTAGGCAGATGTATCTAACTTGGCTAAATGGTATGTCCGTGTGTGTAAGTGTCTCTTAAAGTACATGGAGTAGTAACAATGTTTACAGTGCCTTGGGAATCTCATTGTTACAATGACAGGATAGGCTCTCAGCTCTGCCTGGGAGTCTTGGGGACTAACTATGGCATAATTAGAGAGAGAAAACTGACACAGAACCAAATGAGGGTGTTGGTTAATACAGACATATATGGCAACATGACAGGGAGCGGCCGCTGAGGGGGTGGCTTCAGGGGCTGCCTCAGCTTCAGATCGGATTCTTACTTTAGACTTGGTAGAACTGTTAAATGAGTTGCAGCATGGGAGGAATGCACAAGGGCAAAAGTAAAAGACTGACAGAATAGACCAAGGCAATTAAGGGAAATTTGGACTTATTCTCTATACAAGCTAAAAAGAGAAATCTGTTGCCATATTAGCTGATGCCCCTTGACTTAAGGTGAGATTATAGCCCGATACACTCAGAGTAAGTCGAAAATCGCACAAGTGAAAATGCTCATTGGTGCATCTAACCTTCTAAGCTCTCTAGCTTTGGAATGGCACATGCAGACAGAGGATTTCTTCTGTGGTGGCTCCAGTGACTCGGGAGCTGTGGCTTGCTGGTCCTGCCAACCTTCACAGTAGAGTATTGTACCACCTATAGTTAGACTGGAAAAAGACCAACATTTGGAATTTGAAATGTGGTTTCTACTGAGTGTATATTGTTAATGTGCCATTGCAAAGTTGCCAGATGAGCCATCATAAGTTGGGGACCATCCATATTCTGATAAAGGGGAGGACTGTAGGGGAAGAAGAATAGAGACGCAGCCAAGGACATTACTCTGGAACCTCCTTTGAAATAATCAGTGGAGAGGTGTTCTTTTTCTGCTGCTGCAGCTCTGTGGGTTAGACAGTCAAAGCTGAGTTTGGGGCTGTTTATGTCATTTTAGAACATGACATAAACCTCGCAGGCTTAAGGTGTTATACAACAAAGAGCTTCACATGCCAGGTAGGTCTCTTGTGTAAAGCCTGGCTAGCTTCAGGACCTATAGGGTGGGTCCCTGAGATGGGGACAGCAGAGGTGATGGGAACCTGTGTCCTCAAAGTCTGGGATAAGCTGTCTGCTTAGGTGGTTAGCTGCAAGGAAGCACTCTCCACTGCAGACATTAGTCTGTGGGATATTCCACCAGGGCTGTCACACACCACAGTGTAATGAGTGTGCAGAGAGGGCTTCTGGGGTAGATGGGTACAAATAGTATCTTGCACCACCTGTAGGAAGGGTAAGTGTCACCTGGTTCAGGTTAGAAACAGGAAGAGAAGTAAGGAAGGATGTTTAACATTAGAATCCAGAAAGAGACACATATGTGCATCAAGGAGAAGACAAATAGGATTATTAGAGGTGATGAAAGAGAAAAGGTTTCTTTTTTTTTTTTCTTTCCTTTTTTTTTAAAGATGACTGGGTTCTCTCCTAAGGGCCACATTTAAATGAAAAAGCTCATTGCTTTCTTACATCCTGGCACAACTCAACTGTGACAAGAGACTGTAGTCTGGAGTGCTAAGAAGGGAGAGGGAGTGGGCATGGATTGGAATACATTGAATTGTGAGTTCCTTTCCACTGCACTTGGGGGCTGGCTCCATGAGGATGTGTCCTACCCAGTACCACAGGCAGGAGCAACCTCTTGCCACTTGAGGAGACCTGGGTATGGATAATCTGTAAATGACCAATTCTAGAAGCCACCCCCCTCTGTCAAGGTGGGTGCTCTTAGGGAGAATGAGGTGTTCTGATTGTCATGAGGCCCAGCCTGGTCACCAATGGGCCATCTATCTCAAGAAGCTTCTCTCATTGGTTATCCTGGAGAGCCCTGGGCTAGCCTCTGGCTTTTAGGTAAAAGGGGGACCCTAACAGCTGTCACTTGGCTTTAGTCAGCTCACCCTCCATGCCAGCATTTCCCATTTGTTCTGGACCTGCTCATCCCAAGATTAGAAAATCCCTTCTCACCCTTAGATTGACAGTTCCCTGAGACACTGTCCCTGTGCCTTAACCTTTGTTGCTGAGGGTTAGCTGAGCTGAGGTTTGCTGTGACATCAGATAGGAACTTCAGGAAAGGGTAAGCTAATCCCTGGTCATCCCGGTGGAATTTTCCAAGTTTCATTTTCTTTCTTTCATGTCCACAACTTACTCTTTTCTCTCATACTAAGAACAAAGTGGTATGCACAGGCAGGGGCTGGTGCATTACAGTGGTAATGGGAGATGGCCAAGTAAGACATGCTGAATACAATTTGGAAAACTGAGGGATCCTAAGAGAGTGCATTAGTCATCTTTCTGTTGCTATAACAAATATCTGAGACAATCAACTTAAGAAGAAGAAAAGTCTCTCTTGGCACAGTTTCAGAGGTTTCAGTCTGTGCTCTATTGGCTGTGTGGCTTTAGACCCATGGCAGCACAATGCATCATAGTCAGAGCATATGGTTGAGAAAGATTGCTTGCCACATGGTACCTGAGACAACAAAGGAGATTAACAGGTAATGGCCAGTCTTAATATCACCATCAAGGTCACACCTTTGGTGACCTGAGTTCTTCCTATTATCCCCACCTCCTAAAGGTTCCACCACCACCCCCACAACCTGGAGCCAAGCCTTTAACATAAAATCCTTTAGAGAACATTCAAAATATACACTGTAGCAGATAGTAAATGCTGGATTATTTCTGACTTCTTTTCCTAATGCACCTTAGCTAGAAAAGTGTAAATGTGACGGGTGCAGACAACTGGTCTACCATTGCCCTGGTCTTGGGCTTCCTAATACTCAGAACTAGAAGAAATTAATGTTTGTCATTAAATCACACAGTCCATGGCAGTTATAGAAGGCTGACCTAAGACCTTCATGTTGCTTTGCAAACTCATGGGATATATGGAGTTGTGATACCCTATAATCATCCACCATGTAATACTGTAGTAATAAAATGCTGTGTTCACTCTTATGACACAGTGGCACACACACTTTAACACTGGTGACTAGAAGAAGAGACAAAGCATTAGAGAGTTGGGTGTGTCTATAAGTCTAAGCTGTACAAATGGACAGCAGATGATCCTGGGGAAGATTATTTGATATATTAAAAAGCAGTAGACTAAAAAAGATAATAAGAAAAAGACATGTTAAGCCTAATATGTTGCTTACACAGATAAAGGTGATGCTGACTGGCAAAGAGACGAATTGTGGATTTGAGACCTGTGATAACTGTCTGGAGTTCCAGCTCAGGATCCTTAAGACACTATCAATTGCAAAGCTGTAAAGAGAGTGAGAAGAGGCATAAATGAGCTGAGTTTTAATAATATGCACAGAAACAAACTTCTATGACATCATGCAAAGTCCTCTACATGTCAAGGGATTAATGCTTTGAACGGTGGCCCAAAGCCAGTTTTCAAAGCAAGAAACAGAGAATGTGATCAAGAACATAGAAATCCAAGAGCCAGTTTTAGGAAAAAGAATGAGCCAACACTCAATGAGGAAGTAAGAGCAGAGCAGAGAAAGCTATGAACAGATGAGACAATGGGGTACCTGAAAACTCTGACACAAGACAAAACTCATCTCATGAAATGATTTAAGTTTCTGAAGTATTTAGATAAGAAAAGAGATCAATACTTTTTATTTCCTTACTATTTTATTAATTGGGTTTCAAAAACAATTGTTTTATTTTTAATTAATATGTATTAATTATGCATATTAATTATGTCTCAGTATGATATTTCCTCAGAGTGCACTCATGTACTGATCAGGTTCAACCCACCTTTATCTACTTCCCCTATCACACACCCTCCCCAACGTCTCACACTCACTAATCTACATTTTGACTTTTTTTAAGGCTAGAATTAGGTTCTGCATTTACTGGAGCATATTTATCCTGCAAAAGTGTGATGACTTTTGGGGGTTTTCTTAAGCAGCAATGTGTGTGCTCATTAATGATTCTGTGAGTTCCATGAATTTCTATGGATCATCTGTCCATGATGGTCAATCAATCTATCTATGTATCTATCCATCTGCCTATCTTCCTACCCTTCTAAGAGTCATATGGAAGATGGGGAGGGGTGAGGGGGAGGAGCTCACTTTTATCTTCTCTTTGAGAATTGTAATTGAAAACCCAGAGAGGGAGTGAATTAAGTTAGAAAGGATGACTGGGTGTGGTGGTGCAGATCTGAAATGCTAGCACTTTGGAAGCTGAGGAAGAAAGAGTTCAAGACCAACCCCAGCTCTGCCCAGTGAGGCCCAGTGTCAGAAAAGCAATGATGGGTCTGGAGTGCTTAAGAGTGCTTGCAGCACATCAGGAGGGCTGGAGTTCAGATCCCAGACCCACACAACCAGCTGAGTGCCCAGCACAGGCTCTAACCTCAGTTCTGAAGAGGCAGGAACAAGGACGATCACTTGCTAGCACCTGCTCACACAAATGCACTTACACTTACACATGGACACAGACACAGCAGATAAATACATGTTTGTGGAAAAACAAAAACCACAAAATGTCCTAAAAGTATCAGTACATGTGGATCTGGAAGGACTGGAGAAAGCACTGCATATAAACATAACAAGTAAGAAAATGAGATGAGGAAAATGATGGAGGCACTGCCAAGAAGTTTTGAGCATGCAGGATTACCAGTGGGAGTTAGAAGTCTAATTTAGACCAGCTGAACCTGAAAACTCTTTTAGTCAAGGTCAAGGCCACAAATAAAAGGAAGAGACTACCATTCCCCAAGGGTCCATGTAGTGAAAAATAAAAAATAAAAAAGCCAGCGCCTGGCATCCTGAAGCTCTTGGCAAGCTTGTTGCTCTAAATGTCTGCAAAGGGCCAGCTGCTTCTCCAGGAATCTTGCTGGAAATGCAGAACCTCAGCTGTCTGCCCCAACAGAACTGGGTCAAGGATGGGAGTAACCAACCGGGTTCTGATTGAATCTAAGTCCTAGTCCACAAGATGGAAGCCATACCTGGCACCATAGTTGGGGCAAGAACTTACTGTCATGTATCTGTAGATCAAGGCGCCTCTCAACCCTCAACTCCGAAGTGTTTATTTGCAGTGGATGGTGATTAACACAGAGACCCACAACTGGCCAAGGTGCAGAGAATAAGAGACTATGGAATGCTCAGCCCTAAATGGAGCAGATAAACTGCACCCTACCCTTCGCCCAGTGCTCAGGGATCACTGCTGAAGAGAAGGCAGAAAGAGTGTAAGAGCCAGGGGTGGTGGATGAGAGAAAAAGAACAGGGTTGGGGGTTGCATTTATGGAGATTACAGGGCTATTTGAGGGACGTTAGAACTCAGGCAGAACTCTTCTTAGTGTCTCCAGTGGTCTTTCTGGCAGTCCATTTGTGGACACTGATGAAACCCTCAAGACTGAAGAGGAGGTTACAATGGTAAAATTCTATGATGCAGCTTCAGGCTCAAGACAAAAGGCAGGTGAGAGAGCACCCATCACCGTGTTCTCCAGAAACTATTTCAGAAATGAAGCTATGCACTCAGTGAGCTGTTCGGTGCAGCAAGAGAAAAACCTGAACCATCAGAGGAGAACACTTGTGCCTGGACAACACTGAAGTGTGTCAAAGTTTAGCAATCCCATGCCCAATGTATAACTAAAATTTTATGTTAAAAAAAGGTTGGTAGTGGTGGTCCATGCCTTTAATCCCAGCACTTGGGAAGCAGAGGCAGATGGATTTCTGAGTTCAATGCCAGCCTGGTCTACAGAGTGAGTTCCAGAACAGCCAGGGCTACATAGAGAAATCCTAACTCTAAAGGAAAAAAAAAAGAAAAAGAAAAACAAACAACACCATAAAACAAAAGAAAATCCATATGTACGCACACAATTCAAGACAATAGAAATTGTATTGGATTTGTTTTATAGCTATAGCAAAACTAAAAGTGATCTTTAAAGATCCACGAACCAGCCTGCTGATTGTGAATTCTTGGCTTATTGTAAGTGAAGGTGTAAAAACTTCCAGGTGAGAGGTAATCCTGGGGAACATCAATCCCAGACCTGACTGAGCCCGTCTGAAGCCACACCTCTCACCAGAATTACCACCATCCTTCCCTCAGTGGCAGGCTTTAGAATGTACCAACCTGGCACAAAGCTCCACAAAATACGTGAATAAAGCTGCAGAAAGGCTCTGAGCACCATGAAGACCAAAGTTCAGATACCAGAACCCATGCAATAAGCCAAGTATCTCCACAAACACCTATCAGCCCAGCTCTGAGTGGGGAGGAGACAAGAGGATTGCCAGGGCTGCTGAATTCTAGCATAGCCGAGAAAATGTGAGCGAGCACCAGGTTCAGGGAGGAGACCCTGCCTCAGGTGGAGAATGATGGAGGTTCAGCTCTTCTAGTTCCATACAAATGCAGAGGTGTGTACAACCACTCATGCCTATGACTAAACAAATAAGTAATACATTGTGTTTTAAATGAGAAAAACTTACAGAAAGATCCAAACAACCCTGCCCCCTTCCCCTATACAGTCTTCCCTAGTAATGTCTAATGTTGGTGTTATCACAGATGAGCCAGTGTTTAACCATGTTATCTAATGACCACAGTTTAAAGTTCACTCTCCTTGGGTGCTATTGTCTATGGGCTTTGACAAGTGTATAACGGTTTGTATCAATCATTCTAATATCATACACAGTAGTTTCACTACCTTAAACATCTTTTATGGTTTTGACTGGTCCTTCCCTTCTCTGAGTCCATGGCTTCCCCTGATGGATCTTTGTACTGTCTCTTTTCCAGAGTCCCGTGTAGTTTTAATCAGTTAGCATGTAATAGCATGTAACATTTATACAGTGGTTTATTTCCCTTATCTTTATGCACCTAGAGACCTCTGTGTCTTTTTGTGACATGATCATTAATTTCTCTTCAGCACTACTGAATAATGGTCTATGATGTGTATATGTCAGTTTGTTATCCTTTCACCTACTAAAGAACATCTTGGTTTATCCCTAATGAGACCAATTATCAGTGTGACTACTACAAATAGTGTGCAGGATTTTTGTTTCTTTTCTTATTTGTAGGCTTGCTTTCTTAACTCACTTGGCTGAAAACTGAGGGACACAGTTGCAAGACTGGATGGTGAGAGAATATTTAACCTTGTAAGAAGTTGCTGCACTGTTTTGCAGAACGGCCATAGCAGTCTCCATTTCCACCAGCAAAGAGTGAGAGCACCCACCTCTTCAGAGTTTGCTGAATTTGGGTGCTTGTTGTTCTGATCTTAGTTGTCTTACTCAGTGTTGGACATCCCTGAGGACATCTGCATTTTCTCCCCATGTAGAGAGTCCTGGTCTCTTGTCTCATGGTTGATCCCCTCTGCAGTTCCCTGATGACAAGTCATGTCCAACATCTTTCATATGTTGACTGACCATTTGTATATCTTCTTGGATGAAGCCCAGATCATTTGTCCAGTTTGTTTGTTTCTTTGGTTTTTTGAGACAGGGTCTTACTCTGTAGCCAGGCTGTGCTGGAAGCCACTATGTAGCCCAGGCTGACCACAAACCCTTGGCAATCCTCTTGCTCACGTGCCACCATGCTGGGGTTCCTTTGTCTGTATTTGATGCAGGGTGTTAGTTTTCTTATGTTTGAGTTTTCAGAGTTCCTTGTGTATTGTGGCTATTACATCATCAGCTGTGTGTGTGTTTTGTTTTTTTGTTTTTGTTTTTGTTTTCGTTTTTCACATTTTCTCCTGGTCTCCTGTTATAGCTAAACATTCTTGGCCACATGGGTGTGTGGCACTGGGGAAACCAAGGCAGGAGGGTCATGAACTTTAGGTCAGCATAAACTACATATCAAGATTCTGCCTCATAAAACAAAGTAAAATAGGACCAGGGAGATGGCTTTGCAGGTAAAGGTCATGTTGGAAAAGAAGAACCAACTCCTGTGACTTGTTCTTTGTCTTCATGCATGTGATGGAGTGCGTGTGTGTGTGTGTGTGTGTGTGTGTGTGTGTGTGTGTATGTGTGTATGCATACATACAATAAATTTAAAAAACAAAAAAGTCAGGGCCAAATCAAGGTCACCTGTAGACAAGTGTTTTATAATTTTATGTTTTATGTAAAATTTATAGTTTTGATTCACTGAGGAATTTTTTGTGAAAGATGAAAGATGCAAACTAGATTCTCCCTTTTCCTGTTTGTTTTGTTTTGTTTTTTAAGGACATGGGCTTCATTCCTCTTTGTTTCTGTTAAGTAGTAACAGATTGTACTAATATACCAACCACATTTTTCCTGCTGTTCATCTGTCTATAGAAATTCCCATTGTCTGTTGTGAGTAAATGCTAGTTGTCCTTATGCCAAAACTGTACTGTTTTGGTTACTATGGACATCCAGGTAGAGAGCTACAAGGACATAGTTTTTATTTATCATACATAAAAACAGAGCATTGGAATGGGCAGTTGATGGGTTATATGCCTTTATTTTATTAAAATCAGTTTTTAGAACACTCCAAACTATTTCTCATGGTTATATCAATTTAAACACCCCACTTTCAATGTAAATAAATTCAGTTTTCTCTACATCTTTGCTAACACAGTGTTACTCTTTCATTAATATATGTCCTTGAAGTTCATTTGAATTAAATTTACATTTGCCTGGTGACTAATGGTGTTGAGTATCTCTTTATGTGGCAACTTTTATAAGGTATCCACTCAGGTATTTTGCATATTTTTATAGGTTATCTTATCCTATGGAGATTTCTCTGGGGTTACATGTAAATCCTTTTTTTTTTTTTTCTGTTTTGTAGTACAAACATTATCTCTAGTTCTCTGGTTTATACATCGCTTTCATAATGGTGTCTTTTGTAGAGCAGATGTTTTCCACTTTGATAACATCCAATTTACTGTATCTTTTTTATGATTAGTAGTGTTTGTGCCCTTATTGAGGTATTTTTGGCAAGCTGGGCTTGGTGGTATATGCTACCCCAGAACTCAGAAGGGTAAGGCAGGAAGATCCTGAGTTTGAGAGCAGCCTTGACTAATTGTAAAAACTTAAACTTGTCTCAAAAATTTTTTTTGAAAAGATATTTTGCCCACCCCAATGTTTCAAAATTTATCATTAGTGTTTTCCTCTTAGAGTTTTAGAATTTGGGCTTTTAGAGCTATCTGCTGTCTATTTTTTTACTAATAATTATATGTAACATGAGATAGAGATTCAAGTTCATTTTTTAAAATCTAGATTGCTGTCCCTTGGTTCCAGAAATGCTTTTTGGAAAGCACTATCCAGACCCCATTCATTTTTCTTAGCATCATTACAAAAACCAATTGGCCAGATTTGCACTCATCTGTTTCTTAACTCACTATTTTTTCCATTGATCTGCATGCTACCCCCATGCCAATATGATGCTCTCTTGATTCCTTTCTCTTTGCAGTCATCCTAGAAATCAAATTATGTAAGTGCTCCATGCTCCTTATCTCAAAAAAATTTGTTTGTTTGTTTTTTGCTGTTCTAGACCATTTTCATTTCATTTTATATATTCTGCTGGAAGTTTAATTGTGGTTATGAGTAATCTGTCAACCAGTATCAGGGAACTGAATTTGTAACGAAACCCATCTCTTAATCTTTGAACACAGAACATGTCTCCATTTATTCAGAACCTCTTTAATTTCTTGCATGTAAACAGGGATTGTTAAACTTACTCATAAACCACACATGCTTTGGTGGTTCAGCAAATGGTGATCATAGTCACATTTGCACAGTGGCAAGTTCCTGGCTTGGACATAGCACTGTGGCTTGTTTCATTTTATTGTATTTTTTTATCATTATAATATCACCTTTCTAAATGTTAGTAGTTCTAGTGGCTTTATGGATCCCTTATAACTTTTCTCATAGGCTTCCGTGTTGTGAGGGAGCAGACAGCTTCACCTCTCAGTCTGCCTATTGCGTTCTTCGCCCCATTTGCTGTGTTGTCTACAGCCTCGTGTCTGAAGATAAATTCCATACATTTTGTTGAGTTTCCTAACTGTTTACCCTGGGAGGTTTGAGCTGGTGAACAGCTCATCATCACTAGAAGATGGACTCTTATGAGAGTAATTTGAGCGGAGTCTATCTTACTCTAAATATCTTAGATTTGTTTACTACTTGTAATTGGATGTTATCATTCTTTTTTCATATTGTCAAAAACTTCTTCATAAAAGCTTCCCTCTAAAGGCTGTCCAGTATGCCATCACATGAATGTAATGTAATTTATTCAGTTATCTCTTTTGTATCAGACTATTAGAGGACTTTTATTAATTTAAGTAGTGTTATCACAGACCTTTTAAAGTCATTTTTTTTCTAGCAAACAAATAGGTCTTGGTATTCTATAAGAAGTAGCTGACCTGGAAATATGCCTTTAATTTGGGTAAGTTAGAAGATTTCCCAGAAACATCTACTGCCTCACATCTATGACAGGTCATATGTACTGCCATGTTGCAGACACCAAGACACAGGAAAACTGGAAGTTGGGTCAACAGCCTGGTTACTGACAATGATCGGACTGGGGCTCGATCACCTTCTCCTGTTCCCGTTTCTGTCATCTCAGCCTGTATTCTCTGAACTAGCCCAGCCACCCACAAATCTTGGGAGTTTCTGTGCTCCGAGGCCACACGATCTTCTCCAACATCAGACAAACACTATGAGTCTTCTTAGGACATGGGCTGTTCCAAGGTTGAATTCATGGTACCCTCTCTTTCCTCCAGAGAATTTTTCATGTACTCCTTGGGCCAACCTTTGGTAAAGCCCCCATCCTTACTTGTTCCAAACCTGATGGCCAGGTGTTGGCTCATCCTATCAGTCAAATTTGCAAGGTTCTTAACCACCAGTTAAGGCAGGTGGCCACCTGCTCACCAGACACCATCCTTCTCCTCTGCTGTCTGGTTTCTTGAATCTGATATTCCTCCCTTCCAGGGTACCATTCTACCCTCTCTGCTTCCACAGTGGGTATAGCTCAGTGAGAGAGTGGGGCATGGCATTCTTTTCCTTAGTCACTATGAAATTATACTTCTTCTGTATCCTTTGCCCAATACCATGTTGCTGGGTCCAAGACATTGTGTAGGATATGGGAAAGCAGCTTCATCAACCTTACACGTACCCTGCTGTCTCTGTGACAGGTGTGACAAGCCTTACATTCAAACATTTCTTAGCAATTACAATGAAATAGCTCCCCTTCTGTCTTAGGTGTCTTGCTGTGATAAAACACCATGACCAAAAGCAACTTGTGGGGAAAGGGTTTATTTCAACTTAACAGCTGTTAGGTCACACTCCATCACTGAGAGATGCCAGCCCAGGAAGTGAAGGTGGGAATAAACTGAGTCAGAAATTGTGGAGAGTCCTGATTACTGACTTGCTCTCCATGGCTTGCTCAGCCTGCCTTCTTATACACCCTAAGACCACTTGCCCAGGGGTGGCCCTCCACATCAATCACTAACTAAGAAAACGCCCCTATAGGCTTGCCTAGAGGCCAGTCTTGCACAAGGCATTTTCTCAGTTGTGGGTCACTCTTCTCAGATAATTCAAACTTGTGTCCAGTTGACAAATGAATCAACCAGGACACCTTCCTCCACCTTTTGGTCCTGAGAAGAATGTCTTTCTATGGGATTTCCTCCTTTTTCCTTAGCTATTTCTTCTGTGGTTTTACTCACATACACTACACCAGGCTTCCTCAGTCATTTCCTCTATATAGTGTACAACTGTCCTTTTGTGTGACAGGAAGTCCTGCACCTTTTATGTCAACCAATGGAAAAGAACAATTCTACTGTGGGGGAAAAGTCAGAAAATGTAACAAAGAACCAGAATTAAAGTTTGATCTGGTCTTGATCTCTGCCATCCTGTGACACTTAAATAAAGTCTCACCTGAAGTACTGTCTATTTACAGAAGTGCTTTGAACCCTTAAGTGTTGATCTTGGCCCTGTGTGCAATGGAAGAGGATGCCTTTTTCAACTATCATGGACTATCAGGAATAGAGGCTGTCTTGACAGTTACCTAATTCTTACTATTCTTTACTTTGAGCTGAACTACAATTCAAATGGATTAGGATTCTAAAATATTTCTCTGCCTAGTTTGAGACTCTCAGATACTTGAAGACAAATCTTATTTCATGTGGGGCTCATCTTTTTCCAAGCAGATCCTGCACATTGGGTACACATGTGGGTTGTATTATAACAAATGCAATTCCACAGAGTGGGTGCCTAAAACAATAGAAATTTGTCATCCTCACCCATTCTTCAGGCAGGGAGCCCAAGATCAAGGTGTAAGCAGGACTGATTTCTTCTCTTCTGTGAGCATGGAGGCTGACATCTTTTGCAGAAGTGTCCTCTTGCCAGTCACAGGATGGTATCTCTTCTCATAGGAGAGATAGTCTAGGCATCATTGTTAATTGATTGCCTCTGAATATCTTATATTTGGTTTCTTGAGATGCTTCTCCCCCCCCCCTCTCTCAAGTTGTAAAATCTAGGTTGATGCCATATACCTGCAATCCCAGTGCTGCTGAGGTAGAGGCATTCAGAGGTAGCCTGGGATATATGAGACTTTGTCTTGACTCCATAGAGAATTTGAGGCTAGCCTGGAAGGAGAGCATGGTGCTTAGATTCTCTGCACTGTTTAGTTGTCTGCTGTGATGATCCTGGGCTCTACCTTGAACAGTTTGTTTTAGGAGAAGACACAAGTCATTTCAGACAGTTTTTGTTTGAAAAATCATTGGAAACTTTCATTTTCTCTCATGGTAGAACTTAACTTTATTGTTTTCTTGATCTTCTCTCTCTCTCTCTCTCTCTCTCTCTCTCTCTCTCTCTCTCTCTCTTCTCTCCATGTGTGTGTGTGTGTGTGTGTGTGTGTGTGTGTGTGTGTGTACATGTGTGAGAGAGACCAGAATTATAGGACACAAGCCTTGACTCAGGCAGCCTCAACAGGCTAGGATCTGGCCCCCAGGACATCAATTAAAGAGATGAACAATGGTGAAAAGCAGAGGAAGAAGGTTTAATCTGTGATTCTTGGGAAGCAGATTCCTTTAGGTGTCCAGTGACCTTCAGTACATCTTCATGGTATAGATATAAGCTTTAGTATGACTATGAAGAATTGGCATAGAGTTGAGTGGTATGCATAATATGTCCTGGTCAAGGTGCATTCATGAAGATTATTGTCTCATCTCTGGTCCTAAAAAGTGGGAACATAAGAAGCTATTGCTTGAGGGACAAGGAGATGCTTCATCATGCTTCCGGATGCAACCTCAGATAGTGGATAGGTGTTCTTGCCTGGTTCTGCTGCTCCTCAAATCCAAGGTGATCATATGCTAGGACAATGACTACAGATTTTAAGTGTTTTGGGGGGATCTGGAACAAGACATTGTGAAGTGTCCACAATCTTTGTGCCATGAGCTTTAAAGGAGAATGACATAGGGTCATTGTCAGGAGTCCTTGTAGGCGTTTCTTGTGTGGTTAACATGCTAACATACTGAAATAGCACTTGACCCAACATAGAGAAGACAGATGAAAATGAAGGGAGAGATACCCAGGATTTCACCTGTTTTTAGTTAGGCTTTCACCTGTTTTTAGTTAGGTTGTAGGCTCAAGTGAGGAATCCATACTTTTTAGAAAAATCAGCTTCTAGCTGTGTATTGCTAGTATGTGTGTACATATGTGTGTTCATATGTACAGGCACACACATGCCTATGTATCTGTTCCTTGACCGTCAAGATCTATTTCCCTCTTAGCTGACAAAGGAAGATGGCTGGTCCCTCCCTCCTCAGTGGAGCAAACTTTCCAGTTCACCACTTCGTTTCTTGGTTTCTGTTTTGCCGGGCACCATGGACCCAAGAGACACAAGAATAAGTAAGAAATAGCTCTGCCCTGTGAGCTTGTAAGTCACGGACAGTGTGCATGTGAGCACATATTTACAATGTGGTGTGATAGCTGCAGAAAAGAGTTAGGAGTACACTGCAGACCTGGCACTGGGGAAGCATGACCCACAGGGAGCAGATGGGGAAGACTTGGCCATAAAGGGTTTCTGTTAGCACCGTGTCCGAAGGCTGCTGCAGCAGTACACACAGATAGAGATGTAAGAAAGGTGAGTGGATACAGTTTCTTGGAAGGGACTAAATCGGGCTGGCTATTCTGCTTGCTTTCATGGAGGGGCTTTCAGAAAGGAACAGTGTTATCAGGTTCTGTATTCAAGTAATAGTTTTTGGGCTGTTGTAGAAGAACATGGTAGAGAGAGACCAGTTGAGGCTCTTTCTGTGGCAGTATTTTAGATAAGGGGCAGTAGGAGCAATGTTAAAGCAATGGCAGTTGGTATGAGGGACAGACAGGCACTTCATTGAGGAACAGCACAGGAGGGACTTGGAAACTGATGAAATCCCAATGAGTGGCAAGGGGGAAGTGTGACTTTCATCTTGCACCTGAAGCTATTGGCTGAGCATTGAGCTTAGATGAAGCACAGATTTAGGTGTGGGAGTAACTTCTGTACCTACATATACACTGACCTTGGGGACTCATAGGATTCCATCTAGATATGGCTAGTGGCCTGAAAGTGGGCATCTCTCACTGATCCCCTAGCCCAAGTTTTCTTCCCTTGAAGGTCCCCATTCAGAAGAAGTGTCTCCTTGGAATTCATTCTGTCATGCCTAAGTGATAAAGCTATTAGTGTACAGTTTAACAGGCCATTTGGTGCTGGATTGATTTGTATTAGAAACTCAACAGATTTACAGTAATTTACAGCAATTCTACAGAATTACTGTCTTGGGAAACAGAATACCCCCCAGGAATTGAACCTTATTTTTAAAAGAAAACTAAAACTTAAAGACTACAGCTAAAGGGGCACCCTTTAGTTTCTATAATTCCTTTATTCAAAGTTCTTATTATTTTAAGAGCTGTTTATCAATACTTTGATCCAATGCTAACTCCTATTAGCCTGGTAGATCCTTTTTACACACAAACCACTTTGTGTTTTCTTCCTTGGATGTTACCAGGAAGGAAGGAATCTTTTGCCAGTATCCTGGTGCCCACAACTTTCCTATGACTCTTGGTATCTGTTCCTGTGTCTGCTACGAGATCATTCTAGTTCATGGGGGGTGGGGAAACTTACACAGGATGCCTTTATTCAATAAACTCATGGTGCATCAAAGAACACACATCTACTTATGTTTGGTAAGACTGGAAACCCAGTGGAGTTTTCTAATACCATTACTGTTTTACCTAGCCTGTGTCATGTGGGTGCACCTTTACATTCTCTGCACTTACTGTGTCCTGTGTCATTTGTCTCCACACTGTCCTCCCACAACAAAAAGGAAAATGGATCAAAATCGAGAAGCTGCATTTGATTCAGAGACTTATTGAAAATTGGTATTGAGTCAGAGGGAGCCCAGATTCCAGTCTCTTTTGACTCCCCAATTCTTTTTCTATCTACTTGTTTTAAGTTTCTCTGCCTTTTATTTTTGGTTATTTTTAACCCAGAAGAATGATAAAAAGTCTTTAAATCTCAACTTGGGAACTCTGACAGCATGAAATGTATTGCTAATTGAAACCTCCTTTGGGGGGCTCTTGTGAAATATCCTTGCTCTACTGGATGCTGGCGTGCTATTTTAGATTTTTTAGACTCACATCTCAGCTTATCCACAAGCATCCTTCTTTATATTCCCTTCCGCCTCTTTCCTTTTTCCTCTTCTTCATAAAAATCTCAAGGGACTTGGAGATTGAGAACATAAAAGGGAAGATTTTTCCCTTTTATTTGACTTTGCCTTTAAAACATTCCTCCAGTCCTAGATGATCCCAAAGTTGTGTTTAAGAAGTAGTCAGACACAGTGTATTAAAGGATGCATCAAGATGTTCATTCCATAGATTCTGTAACCCCAAATCATATGTTTGGGGTGCATGTATTGGATAAAATGGAGACTGTTCACTAGGAAAGTAAGACAATTCACTCTTAATTTGTTTTTATTTCAAAAATTTATTTGGCTATGTTTATTTTTAGCCCAACATAGACTCACAGAAGTTGGACATATTAATGGGATAATGTCATTAACTCCCTGCTCTCTTGTAGGCAACTTGAGATAAGATGGGGTCCTAAAGAACTGCTTAGACATATAGATGGTCTTGTGGAAGATGAAACGAGGAAAGAAAAACCCTCAACAGCAAGAACCTTTTTCCCTGAAATACTTACATATATTCTGTAACAAAAAAAAAAAAATGTCATGAGCTGTAACAAAGACAAAGGGATTTGTAGGTTAAGGACAGAGACTGAGAAGTCCATGAGGGATGGGGTGGGGCTTTCATGGCACTTGAAGTAGGGAAGGGATCTCTCTCTCTCTCTCTCTCTCTCTCTCTCTCTCTCTCTCTCAACCACTCTGGGCTATGGAGTCTAAGGAGATGAATCCTTAGACTGGGGACTAATGACCAAGACTAAATTACTCCTTACACTAAGTCTAAGGAATCCCAGGCTGGCTCCACCCCAGAACCCTTGAATTCGTTTAGTCCTCTGGAGTGGTTCAGGTGACCCTTCCCACAAAGGACCACCTCTGCTGATGCCAGAGCTGTGTGACATTGTCTTAGATGAGGAGAGATACTGGAGGATCCCACTATGCCCAAAGAGGAGTTGAACTGATGTCAGCACTCTGAGATATGAGCAAGCTGGGTTTGGAATACAGCTGAAGTAGCTGGAGATGGAGAGAGAAGAAAAAGCTGGAAGTGGAGGACAGGCCACTTCCTCAGTGAAGTGGTAAATATTGCAAGGGAGTAAAAACTGCTCAGTAGCAAGTGAAGACAGACATGGATTTCTACTTGGAAAACCAAAGTTGTTACCTAGTCTTTTTTATCAACACCTAAAACATAACCAATCACACCAGTTACTTGGCAAGTCAGGACCTTTGTGTCCTTAGTGGCCACCAACAATATTCTTCACAATAATAATAATAATAGTAGTAATAATAATGGATATTAGTAACACTGATAATTATAGACTAATTAAGTGTAGGGTTTTATGAGTTTTCAAAGGGCTGGAGGTGTAGGGGACAAACTTACCCAAAGGCACCCAGATAAATAAATGAGGCTCTCAATTCAAACTTGGGATAGTGTGACTCTGAGGCCCCCTCTGGGTGCTGTTGGTGGCCACCTGGTTTGCTTTCCCCATGTTAGATCAATAGACTGCCACAAAAGAAAATGATTTGACATGGACCACCCATGAACCTCCAATATGCTTTCTCAACTATTTGGGGGTGATACACTATTTGAGGGGAAGTTCCATCCTCAACTCTGCCTATGGATGCATACAGGAGCCTTGGTGACCATGCAGGTGTGGCTTCAGTTCCAGATGGGGATCCCTGCAGGACTTGGTGCATGATCACTGGATGCCCAGGCATGTGGATAAAGAGTGTGTACCATTCTGAAAGAAGGACAAACCCAATAGAGTCAGGGACAGAGGTGAAAAGGTGGCAATCCAGGGACCAGTAAAAACAAAGGACCAGCAACACTAGCAACGCTGCTCGGACCCAGAAGCCAGCAGAGCCATTAAGAGTTAGGATGCATTGTGTTGCTTTTTTATGTCAGTGTGTCAAAAGAAAAATTACTGTTGGTAGCTGGAGTTAGTAAAAGGTAAAAACACAGTCCTACTTGGAGGAACATAGGTAGAAGACACTGCTGTTCTTCAGGTCAATTTGCTATCATCCACCAAAAGTTTGAACACTTGTGTAAGCAATCTCATTTTTAGAAATGTACTTTCTGGAACTACTAATATACACAGTTTTTTTTAAATCATCTTATTGTAGCTTTGTTTAAAACAATAAATAGAGCTGGAGAAATGCTCAGCAGTTAAAAGCATGTGATACTCTTGTGGAGGACCCTAGTTCAGTTCCTATTGTCCATGGTGGGTGGATCACAACTGCCTGTAACTCCAGTTCCAGAGTATCTGAAGCCCTCTTCTGGCCTCAGTGGGTCCCTGCACTCATACACACACACACACACACACACACACACACACACACACACACACACACCTTTTTTAAAAATCCAGTTTCTAAGAAGATTATTAAGCAACTTATATTCAGATATACCCAAACTTTTGACATTGTCATCTACAAGATCTATGCTTAAGAACCTTAAAATCAAGTTACCAAAATCAAATAGTAAAATAGTGATGGTGGTAGTGGTGATGATGATGATGAATCTCGTAATATTTTATGTAAGTATAAGGGTTTGTATTGGACCACATTCATAGCTGCCCTCATAGCTGCAGATTGGATGTGTCTAAATTAGTCTAGCCTGGTGCTTGAGACCATAGAACTGGCTGCCTGAATTCACATCACCTGTCACCTCTCACTAGCTCTGTGCCCTTTGAAGATGTTACTGGTAGTACCAGTTTCCCTGTCTGTACAAGGGATATAAGCAGCACTTCCTGATGGGGTTCTTCTAAGCTAAATGCACAGTGCCCTTGGACAGACACAGAGAAGCATAATGGAAGTGCTTTGGTCTCCCTTACCTGGAGTTTCACCCTCAGTAGCTTCTGTGCACTGCTGCCAACTACAGTCACAAAATATTAAGTATTTAATCCCAGGAAGAAGCAACTCATACGTTTAAAACAACCTTCATCCTAGTGTGTTGTCGTCGCTTTCGTGTTAGATTACTGGTTGTTGTTAATCTCTCTGTGTGTCTAATCTATAAATAGTGTTGTCACAGCTGTAAATAAGGAAGGACTCCTGCATTATTCCTATTCTGCTAATCTTCCATCAGTAAGTTTTCTGCCACTAGAGTAAAAGCCTGATGCAGACTCCTTTGAAAGCATAGAGAGCCAGGCTTTGCTCTCAGCTTTGGGAGGGGGTCAAACCCCAAGATTAGGCAACCCCATGGGTTCATTCTCAGAGAGTGTGGGGAATGTTGGTTCCTGCAGCCGGAGCCCAGAGAGGACAAGAGGGCCCTATCCCCTCTGAGGGCACAACCCCTCAACCTCACAGCTCCCGTAAGACCCTACCTCTGAAAAGTCCACAGCGCCTCCAATTAAGCACCATCAGGGGAACCGAACCTTCAAGGATGATGGTTTGCAGGACTGTTAAACAGTTAAATGGTATCCAATGACCTTCAGGAGGCACGCATGTTTCTGCCATAAAATGCTATGGGGATAGAAGAGGGCTGTTTTGGAACAGGGTGTATGGTGACGTTCCGTTTAGTCAAATAAAGATAAAATATTTAAAGGTCTCTAAGTGTGTGCACAAAAGCGGCCGCAGCAATGTAAGCGGGAAACTACTTACGTAATTCAGTAAGACAAGCAGGATGGAAAATCAAGGAAAAGGGGAGACACCATATTTTATTGTTCATGTTTCTATGCTGCTTGAGTTGTGTTTTCCACAAGGCTGGGTCGCCTTTGCGACCAGTGAGGACGTCAACATGATTTACCCTCTTGCCCAGTAGATCATGAGCATGTTACATAACCTGTGAAGGGTTAATCTAATCGCAGTGTTGGATTATCTGGCGGTGGCTGGCATAGTCTAAAAATAAATGTATTCAAAATTTGGTTAAGTTAGAGTCTGCAAATGCATAAAGCAGTGAATCAGGAAAATCTCTACCATTTGGGGACGTGACTTGTTTTGAAACTCAAAATTCTTTGGCTAAGTTAAAAGACCTTGTTATGAAAATAACAGATTTTCATTTCCTTTCTAATTTTGTAACTCTTGGCAATGCAACCTGTGTTTTGCTGCAGAATGTTAGAAAAGGAAGTGAGTGCAGACACTGAGGGAGGGTATCGCGTTTGCCTTTGTTTTTTCCAA
This sequence comes from Onychomys torridus, assembly GCF_903995425.1. NCBI lineage: Eukaryota > Metazoa > Chordata > Mammalia > Rodentia > Cricetidae > Onychomys > Onychomys torridus. Next base: position 19,153,406 of record NC_050453.1, read on the forward strand.
AATAAATCCACATTTAAGGCCGCCTAGGTGTCTTGGTGCTATGAAATATACAGGTGCCAGGGACAGGGGATTTCTGGCAGTGTGGAGAGGGGCTTTCTTGGGAGTTGTGAACTTCAGCGCTTGTGTCCAAATCACAGATAGGCTGAAATAGATTGTGGACTCTGCCACGGGGGATGTTTTCAGCAGGCTTCCTGGGTCACTTGGGAGCCCATAGTGCGGAGAACAACGAGCGACGCCCGTACAAGCACGCCACCTGGTGGGTACTCTTGGTAACTTCAGAGTGGGCCGACTTGGTTGCAGCTTGCATTTTCAAAGGGCGCATTAAAGACGGTGGAAGACCCTATATTTGTGTCCACAACTCTGCAGGATCCTTACATGAAAAGAGATGGATGAGGTAGTTGGTGAACCACTGTATGTTGTCAATAAAGGAATTTGCATGGGGAGTCTAGAGGGCGACTTTTTTTTTTTTTTTTTTTTTTTTTAGAACAAAGGAAGTTTCTGCAGTAAAAAACCAGAGTAGCTTTTAAAACATCATTTTCTTGTCTCTTTGGAGGAATTTATGATATACAAAAAGTGCATAGAATGCTGTAACCATGCCTTTAATGCACCCAGAGTTGACAAGTGATAGCGTTTTTTTAATACTTCTTTTTTAACTAATGGGAACAAAATGTCCAGATAAAATCAAAGCCAATCAAAAATATTTATTTTTTAAATCATATTTTTAATCAACAAAGGATACTTACACATGATTGTGGAGTACAACATGATATTCTGATACCAGTTTTTACTGTCAAGTGAGTAAATAAAAAGGATGGCTAGAATAAATCCATGATTAGAGTCAGGCCTGGGGGCTTACACGTGGAATCCCAGCTTCTCTTTCTTCAGAGGCTGGGACAAGAGGATATCTTCCTGTTACCTTTGTCCTTCCCGATACTCCCAACCCCACCCTGCTTTCCTGGAAATGACCCTAAACTTTACTTCTATGAGTTTGGTTTGAGTCCACATATAAGTGAGACCACACAGTGTTGGTCTCTCTGTGCCTGGCCTACTTTATTTAACCTGTTGTCCTCAGGGTTCACCCACATTGTCCTTAATGACAGAGTTTTCTGTGCACGCGCACGTGTGTGTGTGTGTGTGTGTGTGTGTGTGTGTGTGTGTGTGTGTGTGTAGGGGTATTGCTAGTACCCAGAACCTTGCAGGTGATAGGCACAAGCACTACCCACTAAGCTACTGCCCAGGTGCTCTTTTTGTAAAGGCTACATTGCATTCCACTAAAATTCCAAAGGAAACTCTGAACCTATCCCTAATCTCATGTGACTCCTAATTTCATTTCAATTGCTGTTATCAGTTAGGTGAATATCTTTAAGGCCCATGTTTATTTTTTGAAGTTCAACTCGACACATTTCACCAAAAATCTTGTACTCGTCAGGTACTGTTTCGGTAACCTGGGATATGTTAGGGAACACAACAGACAGAGAGGCTTCTATTCATAAAGCTTTCACTTTAACAAGGGGGCATAAGCGATCTATTACCCTTACGGGGGGACGTCGGCAGTCCGTTGCATTAGAAGAAAAGCATGCAGTGGGGAAAAAATAATGCTGGAGTGGGTGCAGGAGACGCAGAATTACTTTTTTAGTTTTTAGTACAAAGTGGGTTGGTCAAGATAAGCCTCATTGACAAGGGGAGATTTGAGCTAAGACTTGTAAGAAATACAGGAATTAGCTGAGAGATTTTCAAGAAGAAAGGCGTCCAGGATCGACAGGCTGTTTCTGCATTTCTGATGTGCAGTGAGGCAAGTCAGGCTGCTCTGCAGAGAGCAAGACAAAGCACAAACTAGAAGAGATGGAAGCGTGCAGACGGGAAGCTGGATCACGACGTCATGGTGAGACTTGGGACCGACTTTAAAACTTCAGCTTTTACCCTTGAGAGAGATGAGAAGCCACCCCAGGGTTCAAATGGACCAGTGCCTGAGCCAACTGAATGTGGTGCTGAGAATCCATCAAAGGGGCAATAAAAGAGAGCAGCCAGGAGTATATTATAGTCACCCCAAAGGAGGCCATGATGGTCTAAGATAGGAGGTGAAGTGACCAGGTCCTGGGTGAGTCCTGACAGTGAAGCCAACATTCCGATAGATTCAGAACATCAAGTAAAGGAGTCTTCTCTAAATTATTATTATCAAGGTGAAACATGTGTAACTTAAAAAGTGAATAATTTTAAAGCTGGTGATTCAGTGGCATCTATACTTTGACAAAAAAATCACAGTTATCGCCTTCATTTACTTGGTATTAGATTTGTGCTGCTGAAACGCATACCGCGGATAAATCAGCTTAAAGGAAAGAAAGGTTCCCGTTGTCCATTGATTCAGAAGTTTCAGCCTGTTCCAAGGCCTAAGAGAGAGAGAGAGATGCAGCCGTCCAAGAGGATAGCAGTCAACACAGCAGGAGGTGGAGGGAGGCTGGTGTGCAAATCCATGAGTCCCTCCCTCTTGTACAGTGGTACTTAAAGTCAGATTCTTTCGTGATGGGCTAGGGAGGTGGCTAGTGGGTAGGAGGGCTTGCTGCACATATATGAGCACCTGAGTTTGAATCCCCAGCACTCATATAAAAAACATGGGGAGGGCAAGCCTGTAATCCCGGCCCTGTGAAGATGGAGACAGGAGAATCTTGAGGCCTTGCTGGCCTCTAGCCAAAGTCCAGGCTCTTCCAGAGACCCCACCTCAAAGGAATAAAATGGAGAATGACTGAACTGGACACCTGATGTCCTCCTCTGGCCTCTGTGTATGCATAAGCACAGTATGATGTACACACGTGTGTATGCCCCCCTCCAGTCACAGTTCTCTCTTCCTGTGACCCTCATCTTAGAGAATCTGCTACAGCATGTTCTGACATAGCTCCAACAGAGTCCCAGCATACAGAAGATTTTCTTCACCTATTGCGTGAATGAATGGAGATCTTATGGTCGGGCCACCGTCAAAGAGATGTGGGGAAAGCTTACCTTACATAGGATGTATGTTGTTCTTGTGCGGCTTCTGTCATTGAGAAGTGGGTACCTGTTACATGCTGTTACTGAACAGGACACATAAAGTCCCTGATTTGTTTATGGAGCTTAAATTTAAATGGTGGTAATTCATGAGAATGAGGCGAGGTCTTGAATGAAGACATTTATTGAGATAATTTTGAATCATAAATATAACTAAAAATCTTATTCAGGAACTGAAAATCTTATTCAGAAGTGGGCTCTTTTTCAGCCCCATCACATTTGAGAGGTGTATGTGTAACTGTATTGTGCTTATGTGTGCATGTGTTAATAATGTGTGTGCTATGCATGTGTGATGTGTGTATTTGAGTGTATATGTGAGTGTATGATGTACACTATGTGATGTATACCTGTGTGGTGTGTGTGATGTGTGGTATGTATGCAATTTGTGAACTGATGTGAATATATCTGTAATGTGTGTGTGTGTGTGTGTGTGTATGTGTACTCCACTACACATGTGTGGAGGTCAGAAGACAGCTTGTAGGAATTGGTTCTCTCCTTCACTAGGTGGAATGCAGGGATGAGACTCAGGTAAGGCTTGGTGTCAAGTATCTTTGCTTACTGAGCCACCTCACCAGCCCTAAGGTCCTCACTTTTAAACCCTGGAAACTAATTCCACCATGTTGACAACAAAGCAGAAGCCAAATAAAGCATCCATCCTGCATGTAGCCAGTTTTATAGGCCATCACCAAGCAAATACGTCACAACCATCAAGCCTACCTGCTGGCCTGTGCATGTGCTGTGAAGATGTTTCCATCTTCCCAGATTTTATACATTTTTAAAGTCCTGCAGAACAGTTGTGTCCAACAGAACATCCCGAAGTGATGTTGGAGTTCTGAAAGTGTGCTCTCCAGTGCCACCACCATGCTGGGGGAAAACTAAGTTCTTGAGATTCAGCCCACGTGACTTAAGGGACTGAGTTTAAAATTTTATTTAATCACAATTAATTAAACTTAAATTTAGATGGCCACATGCAGCCATGAGCTATCAAGCCTTACCTGCAGGTCCCTCACCACTGAAGAAACACAGCCAGGAGTTACTGACTTGTTGAACCAAATAAGGAATACCTTTGATGAAACAGTGAATAAGGAGAAAGTCTTAAAGCAAGTCCACCCCAACACTATGACAAAATTTCATGACTAAATACATGCAATTTATTAATTGAGTTGACAGTCTTAAATAAAATATGTCCAGCCCCATCTCTTGCTTATGAAGCATTCCTTCAGAAAAGCCTGGAAGGCCAGGTACAAATTCAGAATTCCTAGATTCCTAGAGTTCTTTCTACCTTGGAACATGGTGGTGTGGGGACCTCTAGCCTCTGACCTCACACAGGTACCTGTCCCTGTCTGTGTGCTGCCTGGAAACAGTGAACTGAACTAAGCTGGAGCTCAGATGCCATCTTCAGCATCCCCTGTGGTTCCTACTGTGTGATTTTTCTTTCTCGTGAATGTAGTGGCATTGATATGAAGATACAACACAAACCTACGCAAAACTGCCACAGGAGATGAGCTCATAGATGATTTGAGGACCAAGTTCTCCATGGGGACAAGCACTATGATCTGACTGATACCTTTTGGGATTCTGTGTAAGCACCCACTTCCTTGCCGACAAGTTGAAGGATAATCTTTTTTTTTTTTTTTTCTAAATGGACTTGTGTTGAATTCTTCAGGGGCAAATTAGAAGCCAACTTGTTTGCCACTCTCAATGTGCTGACGAGCTGGAACAAGGGACAGGTACCAATGTGACTTTGGCCAAAGGTTAATAAGCAGAGTTCACTTCATTAAACTGCTTACTCACCATTACTGAATGTCCTGGAAGTGTGTCCTGGAAGACTTTCTGTGCTGGGATTAATCAATTATGCCTAAAGAATTAGAGAGTGCAAGATAAATTACAGACTGCTTTTAATCCATGTAAAAACAATCAGTCCAATGAGTTCTGTCTGACTGCAGTCATTAGTTTCAAAAATCAAGCATAAAGTGTATCTAGATTATCATTTCAATAAAACCTTTCAAGTGATTTATGCACTCTGGTATTAGAGTAGATAGAAGAGAGATAAAAGCAGTAGTCACACTCTGTGCACACATCAGTTGGAGGACAGCTGCTGAAACTTTATGTTTTGTTGTGTCTGCTCTAAGGCCTTGTGGATCCCAGGCTAGCTTCAAACTCACTATGTAGCCAAGGCTGGTGTTGAACTCTTGATCTTCCTACCCTACCTCTGGAGTGCATACAAGCATGTGATGTCACAACTAGCTCTGAAGTGTGTATATTTGGTTGTAGGCATGCATGCCAGGATTGCCACTGGTAGTAAAAACCATCCTGTTACTGGCACGCTACCCTCACACATTACAGCTCTCTCTTGTGGTAGAAGGGGCCAGGTACACAGCATATCTGACTTGAAGGAGACAAATTGGTTCTGGGTGGAACTGGAAAGTGACCACTGGAATTGGGGTGGTTTGCAGAGACCATCTATGTGCAATTCACCACATTTTCCCCTGAACATAGATTCTGTGTTTTCTGGAGGACTCAGTCCCCCAAAGCACTGTGAAACATGACTGCAGCTGCCTTGCCATGGCCATGCAACAGTTTACGTTGCCTCATTAACTTCTTTCCTATTGTGGTCTGGTTAGAAATGATCTTGTTTAATTTGTCTATCAGAAACGATACAATAATTAATGTCAATGTAACTAATTTTGCTAAAATGTGTTTCCTCGATGCCACTCTTTTTGTACATGGGGATGCCTGGCAACCTTGGGGTTGGTTTTAGGAAGTGACTTCTCCTTCTCCTCCTCCTTCTCCTCCTTTTCCTCTTCCTCCTCCTCCTCTTCCTCCCATCTCTGATCTGTTTTGCCTCTGCCAACAACTGTTAGGTCCATCGAAAGAGAAACCTTTGAAACAGTACTAAGAACTGAAGGGTGCCCCTCCATGCTCTATGATTCTTAGACACAGGTGACTTGAGATTCCATTTGAGGGCACCATCCTGCCTGTGTGATAGACTCTATAGTCACTGGTCAATGGAGGCTCTCCAGCATGACAGCTTGGGGTGTTTGCATTGATGGGGCTGGGAGGAAATGCATGAGTCTGAACTTATCAAATGCCACAGAACAGCATGGAGACAAGTCAGGAGCCTGGGATTGGGGATCAAAACTTGACACAAGCAAAGCAGGGACAGAAACAGGCTAGACTCTTGCTGTCCTCTGGGGAGCAGAGCAAATGAATGTTAGGGTGCTACTTGAGAGTAACTGAAAGTCTTCCCTTCTTGACTTCCTCTACGATCCTGCCTGCAGGAGAGCCCTCAATTGAGTGGGTGTCACCACAACTGTTATAAGGCTCCGATCTTGTGACTGCATGTTAGAACATTTAGTAAATTTTCCATCAATGGAAGACCAACCAATGCTCTAAACTATAGAACTGGTGAATGATGAGTACTCCATAGAGAGCTGTAATAATTTTCTTGTTAGGCTTCTCAAACACATTTTAAATACCCTTTAAAGGTGCAATAAAGATTTCGTTAAAAAGATAAAACTTGACTATAAGAAAGTACTGAATGAAAAAGGTGCTACTAATATGCGTTCTATCTTTGTTCAGATGTCAGATGCCATCGGTTAGATGACTTACAAGCTATGGGAGTTTGTGGCTCACAGTGTTGTAAGCTGAGAAGTCTGAGATGAAGGAAGACCCTCGCAGCTTAGGCTTCTAGAGAGGGAAGCCTTGGTCTCTACTTCTGAGATGGCCCCTTCTCCCCATCTAAGAAGTGGATACGCTCATGGCAAGAGGGACAAGCAGACTCCCTTGTCTCTTTTATAAGGACACATGCCACTTCCCAAAGACCCACTTCCTCCTCTGAATACCATCAAAATGGAGGACCTGGCTTCAGCTGTGAGTGTTGAGGAGGAAGGCAAGAATCAGACTACAGCCTCTGCTTACCTCCTCCGTTGATCTGAGGCATTTCATCATGCCAAGTGGATGTTCCCTCTGGTAAGATTTGTGGAAGGATGTGGTTCCAGGACTGCAAGGAAAACACCGGCCTATTGGCTATCCACATTTGCTTTAATGAAAATATACAAACTTCTGATTTATAGAAAATTCCACCATTTTTTATACTTCTCTCTGCAAAACTTTAAATTTTTCTTACTGTTGATATCTGGAGCTCAGACAGTGCAATGTGATTCAGTGACTCAGTGTGTTCTAACCAAATCAGGTGAAGTTCAACAATTTCAAAGAACGCAAGTGTTCATCTTTTTTTTTTTTTTTTAATCAGTAGAATTCTATTTCTCCCAAAAGGCAAATGATTATGTGGAAATCTTTTCCCATCATCTCTTATTGAAAAAAAAAAATAAGCCTCTTTCTTAGAAAAAAAAAAACGCCAGTACACTGTATGAACATTTCTCCGTCATGCAGACAGACCACTGATCCTAAATCTACTTGTGTTTGTGTGGGACTCTGACAAAGCCATAGAGACAGCAAGTACATAGTGAGGTTTAATGCACTTTCTGCCTGCAGCCTGGCATTTGGTCCCTGGGGAGGAGGAAGGGAATTGCAGAGACAGTGGAGACTGAGCAAGGATGTCTAAGGGGACAATTGAGAGCACATTGTGTGCATATCCAGGTAGCAAGGCTGAAGACAGTGTTTCAAGGGTGCTGTGATTGTCCTTTGCAACTAAATATAAGGTCCCTGTGGGGTGTGATAAGAGAAGAAGCATCCCATGTCTTTGTGTAGGATATTAAACAGCACAGAGTAGAATAATCTTGGTGTTGTATTAGTTACCAGTAAGGTTTAAACTTGAGAATTTTAAACAGAGAATTTTTAAGCAGGATAGAATGCTTGCTGAGTACTGGAGGCCCTCCAGCACAACAAAAACAACGTGTGATTAAATGCATGATTGGTATACGTGTGCCTGTCATGATGGCAGATGAGTTTGTCATGGTTGAAGCCATCAGAGACATCTTCTGGAAGATGGAAAAATTATTGATCCCCTTTGAATAGCCAATAGAAGAAAAGACAGTGTCTCCCTAATGGTGTGTTGGGGACTTCCACTGTTTGCAGGGACAAAGGTTTGTGGAAAAGAACAGATAAGGAAGAGTTGAGGCTGTGCACCCATGTGTCTACAAGGAGGGGATCAAGTAATAGCCCAAAGTAGGCAATGTGGGTCATCCCAGCTAGGGAACAAGTATCAGACTTTCCAGAACTTCAGAGTGACACTTGGCAGGTGTTCTAAGTACCCAGGATGTGTCTAGAATAGAAGCACCAAGCTACATCTTGTCCAGGTACCCTATTTGCCCTCCCCACCAGCTTCTCTGTTCAGAAGGACAGCTGCCCACGAGGAGCAGAAATGTGAGTGGATGCTCCAGAGTGTTGAGACAGCTACTTTGAGATGCCATCCAGGCTGATAAATGCCACAGGCTCTTCTACAAGCTCAGATTCCTGGGCCACTGGCATGAATTTTGGTCCTTGGCTTAGTCCTTTTGGAGACAATAGCTTACCTGTGCTGGAACCTACCCCTGGTCTTCTAGATCTAACTAGAAGTGTGTGTCTGTTTTCCTCTGTGCACCTGTGTGGGAGGGGTGTGGTGTCTGTGTGGGTGGAGGTGGGCTCACCTACGTAAGTAGATTTCGACATAGGAATATCTTCCTCAGCCATTTCTTCACCCTAGTTTTTTGAAGCACAGTCTCTCACTGAGCCTAAGAGTTCACCTTCTTGACTAGACTGGCTGACCAGCCTGTCTCAGGGATGGATCTACCAGCCTCTGCTTCTCAGTTCTGGGATTACAGGCACATGTACTGTGTCTGGCTGTTTCTATGGGTGCTGGATTTGAACTCAGGTGCTACGTAAGCAAACTCAGGTTGCTTATCCTTGCTCACTGAGCCATCGCCCCAGACCCCCAATATTACCTCTTTGATGAGAGGAAGGGCAATTGTGAAAGGAACTCAGTGTCAGCTAGAATGCTCCTCTAGTAAACAGTGACATGCATTCTGTGCTGGGAGTGATGATGTGGTTAGCTGCCCTGATAGAACTTACAAGAGGGGAGCAGAAGGCAGGCAATGATGATCTCACCATCAGTAGAGCTTTCACTTATGTGTAGTGCTGCTGGGGAGCTGAACTTTGGACAGGGTGTTGTCACTATATAGTACTAGTGTAGTGATTCAACCCTCTGAGAAGATACACGCAAGCAACAGAATACAGTCGACATCGGAAAAGGAAAAATGCCCATTAGCTTACTATGATACCAAAGCACAGGCTAGATGAATGCATTTTAGGAAGCAAAGTTCAAGTTTATTTTGGAAGATATGCAGTCTCTGTGGAGAACTTTTCTTCCCACCTGTCCAGATCTGACAGCCTCATGGAATGAATTAGTCTGCTTTTTTTCCGTAACTCCCAGACGCTGTAACCACAGATCGCTCAGCAGCCCAGTTCCTCGTCTAGGCAGGGTTCTCCTTTTCTCTGATTGGGAAGCAGTTGTTTTTGCTCAGGTTGGTGGCGTGTGGCCATCTACATACACCTCGAGTCCCTGCATCTCCCGTCTTCCCGGTCAGTGTGAGCCGGTGCTGCAATTCCACTCCAGGAAGCTGCACGGCTGTTCTCGATTGAAGAGGAAAAGCCAAAGAAATGTGACTGAGCACGGCAGCCCTCCGTGTTCGCTAAAATGCTGAACGAGGGGCCTGTGGTTCTCAGACCTCTTCCACGGGAAATGCTGAGAGCGCACACTGCAACCCTCTCCCTTCGAGCTTCGGCTGGCTGATTGCCAGAGCATCCAGGCCAGCAATTGAGGGACTGAGATATAACCGGTGGCGAAACATTTGCACCACATGAGACCTGCCCTGTCTCGGAAGGCTCCAGTGGCCGTGGGAAGCAGCAGATCAGCACCAGCTGGGGCAGCTAGACTCAGAAAGGCATCTCATCGCAATGGTAAGGCTCTTGGGAGTTTTCTGCAGACCTCCTTTGTAACCTGGGGTCGGATGATTATGGGCTGTTGGTGGCCATGGCTACGGACAGTGAACAGTCACTTGAGCTCTGGGACATGGTCAGGCATCACCAGAGGGGGAAGGATGCCCTTCACACTAGAGCTTGATATTTTTTCTTAAATGACACCTTTCCTGCCAGGGGTAATGGGTAACTGTGCCTTGTAATTAATAATAATTAATAAGGAGCACTTGCTGGCCTCTGTCAGAGAGGGAAACTTCCATGTGACCTGGAATTTCAGCCCTGCCTAATACTGTGACCGAGTACACTTTTCCCTCTGAAAATAGCTTTAATTTCCATGTGACTCTTCCAAGAACTGGTGGGTTGTCATCTCGGTGTTTTCGTGGGGGCACAGACCCTTTGTACGGAGCCAGCTTTCTTTTCTGCCTCCTGAGTTGTCAGTGTTCTGTGAGCCTCGTACTCTCCTGCAGACACTCCACAGTGCTGGAGACAACTTCTAAGCGTCTTTGTTTTTTCAACTGTTGTATTCAGGTGACAGCAACAGGAGCCTCCAGGCCAAGGGAAGCTCGGTGGGACTTGGGAGAAGTTAGTTCAATTCACTCCACACATTGTCAGAGCCAAGTGCACCTTACCATAAACACAGAGGCTTAGGATTCGCAGAGGACATGGCAAGGGGCTATTTCGTGGTCCCTGCTCTCTTTGCCGCTTTTCCAACTGCTTTCCTAGTCATCCTTGACATGGCGGCGGGGGGGGGGGGGGGGGACGACAAAATGGAAGAAGAATCAGTATTAACAGTGAAGCATTTAAGTGTTTTCTTTAAAGAATTAAAGGGTGAAGGCTGTTGATAATAGCAAGATTATATAACATTAAAAAGAAAACAAAAACTATAATTGCATAGAAGGGAGGCCTGAAATATACTTATCTAACTGCACAGCTGATGAGTGGGAAATAATTATTCTGTTTATAATCCAGATGAATGAAGAGACAGTTGATGGAGTGTGGGGATTTTTAGATGCATGTCTGTCTTTCCAACTATTCAGAAAAGAGGAAACAGACTTCCAGAGATATCTCACTTCCCTTGCTGTCCCCGTGATGGGTCCCGAAGTCACTCCTAAGTAGGCAGATCCAAGAAATGAATCTGCAATGGCAAGGTCAAGGTTCCCAGTCTCTTGTGGACATCTGCTGCCATTCATCCTTGTAAACATTTTAGCAGCTTCTTTTGACCTGTTGAAAACAACAAGTCTCATCCATTTCTCCCCAGCCATCAGGGTAGGAAAACAAAACAAAACAAAGACAAAAACCCATCATCAGCATTCCCAACCTGAAGATGAAGAAGAAAGCACTCATAGTGCTTGGTGTGTTCTGCTTGAACTCAAGCACAGTGATTTTGTTTCTTTCCCCTGAGAATGTTCCTTTGGGGATTACCAAGGACCAGGATGAATGTAGGGAGTACTCTGCCAACACACTGGGCACAGACACAGACATAAACACAAGGTCAGTCTAGTACAGTTCAGACAGAAGATGAGGAGGCAGTCGGGCCGAGACTGATGAAATGCAGTGGGAAACTTGCTGAATGAAGGAATGCAGATCCCTAATGACAGCGGACTTAACCTTAGGAATTAGGAAGAAGGTGTAATGTGGATTCTAGCTTCAAGAGGATTGTGTCTAGCCATCCTCTGGGCACGTCGATTAATTGCTGTTGAGAAGTTTGGAAAGAACTCCCTAGTTATAGCCAGTCTAAATGGGCTTTTCCTTTACAGGGATGACATCCTAAGCAGTAATCCCAGTTCTCAACTGAAAACTGTGAGTTGGAGGTGAGGCATTCTGTGATTGGAAGGGAAAATTAGTTCATCATGAAGTCCTTTTCATAAGGGAAGAAGCCAATCAGGCTTCTCATTACACAAACCTGCCCAGATTTCCTACTTCCCAGAGAGAAGACGCTGCTTAGAAGGCTCTCCTTGACCTCCTTACAACAGGGAGCTTGTTGGGGCTTGCTGCATGTTATAGCAAAAATCAGTCCTTCCAGGACTCTGGCCTCTGATTCCTTTTTAAAATTTGTTTTATTTAGAAATGTAAAGGACATGTGGATGATTAAATTGTTGCAAGCAATTTAAAGTTATTTCAAAGTAAAGGAAAATCATGGGTGCTGTCAAACAGTAGTTGATAAACATGAACTTGCTAAACTTTAGCCTTGTCTTTAAATATCTATTTAAGAATTATTTATACTCGCATCAATGGAAGGCATGCTAAAGTGCTAGCTGGACACACCGCTAGCTATTCTTTGATTTTTTACATTGTGTGTGCATGTGTTTATGTGGACTTGCACACATGTGTGTGCATGTGTGAAGAGGCCAGAGGTTGGCATCAATTGTCTCCATTAAGCTCTCTCTGCCTTTTTGTTGTTGTGGAAACAGGGTCTCTTACTAAACTTAGTGTTCACTGATTGGATCGACTGGCTGGCCAGTGAGCTCCACTTGGCTTCTCCTGCCTCAGCATTAGAAGGTTCAAATGCACAAACTTGGCATTTCCATGGGTCTGCATGCTTGCACAGGTTGTCACTTTACGAACTGAACCATCTCCCCATATAGAGCCCCTATTCATCACACACACCGTCTTGCAAGCCTATAAGAGAAGAGCCAGACCTAGACAAGCCCTTGGCAGTAGATTACCAAACCTCTTGTGATCCAGCCTCCAAACTGAGCTCCTTTTTGACATTTCTCCTCTGTCCCCAATGTCACTTGCCCAGGTTTCCCTGCCATTTGTGTGCTGCCCTTTTTCTGGTTTGGTTCATAGAATAAAATAGCTAAAAACAAGCTAACTTTGTAAAGAAAGGGTGTTTATTTAGCCCCCAATCTGGGGGTCCAATGACCCGGAGTTGGCATCAGCTCAGGTCTGGGACAGATTTCATGATGAACAACACGATAGTGACAGAAGTGAGTGTGAGAGTGAGAGGCAGGAAGGTTGAGGTCTTAGTGTCAGCCTCAGCTTTTACAGTAAACTGTTCTATTGAGGTCTGTGTCAAGGGTCCTACAAGAACTGCCTTGGTCCCTTAAGGCTCTCAGAGACCAAAAGACTTGGCTCCGGGTCTCATTTCCTCCTCACATGCTGCCCTGAGAATCCAACACAAACTGCATCCAATCTATCCAAACTGTCATCTGATTGGAGTTGATGGGAGACAAGAAAGGAAACCAAAGCAGGCTATGATGCAAAGAACATACTTGCCCCCACTGGTCACTGATCAGAAGTGGAGTGTGAAAAGAAGCAATGATCTGCATGCAGAGCAAGTAGCCCAAGGAAAGTGAAGGAAGGGCCCCTTGTGATTCATGTGCCACTGGCGAAGGTTCCTGCATCACTGGCCAGGTTTCCTGCTTTAGTCTCTTCAGGTTGTTACAACAAAATGCCTTCCACTGGGCCCTTACAAACAATACAAATTCATTTCTTACCCTTCCAGGGACCTCAAGTCCAAACTCACATCTCCTGTACCTTTAGTGTCTGGTGATACTTCATAGATAATGTATTCTGGCTGTGTCCTCACAGGGTGGAAGAGGCTAGCTTGTTCTTTGGGATTCTTTATAAAGGTACTTATCTCGGGTCTCATTGCCTCCCAAATGCTCACCTTATGTTATTACCATACTGCAGATCAGGATTCAGTGTAAGATGATTGATGGGAAAAAAAAACCTATTCAGATTGGTTGATTAACAAATTAAAGATAGAAATAAAGAAAGGAAAATATGAGAGTGAGAGTATATTTCTATGTATCATATACTATATCACATCATATATAGATATATCTATACATGATATATATTATTCTGTATGTTGGACCATAGATAACAGGCAATAGAGTGCATATCATACAGTTATGTATGAAATATTTTCACACACATATGTTTCTCTGCTTTCTGTCATCGAGGGCATTCATGTACACACATACACACAATAGGAAGTCAGTCCTATAGCTTATTACCCAAAGTCTACTAAAGTGTCTTGAAGTGATTTGATATTTGCTTCAACAGTGTAGTGTGTTCTGCAAGGACCCTGTAGGCTCAAAGTATGAAATGGCCTTTTGATTGTGTTTCCAAAAACAGACTGTAGATACAGAGGAATACAGAATGTTGTTCACATGTCTACAGGTTGTAGGTTTAGGGGCTGATGTGTAGAGGACAAATTGAATACAGCTAGAAATTAGTGGTAACTGCAATGTTGTTTTCTTAGTAACTTGTAACCACATGATGATAATGAATCTGTATAGAAGACCTCCTTGTCCCCAACCACAAAACCAAAGCACATATGATAAAGGTGTTCACGGTCTCAAGAACACAGACAAGCTACTGACTGTTGGGAAAGAGGAACTGAATGTGTTGTTTGGCCCTGAGTTTCTTCTTAAAGATCATGCCAAGAGTATTTAAAAAGTTATAAAACACATGCCAACCATATAATGAGAGCAAGTGTTTCTCTTATTTATTTTTTGTAGTATTTTGATAAGGGCCTACTTATGAAGCTGAAAATAAACAAATTGGGACTTGATTCATATTTTCATCTGATGGAGCAGCTTCATGGACACTGACGCTCCACCATGGATGCTGCACTGGTCCCATCAGGTGGAGAGACAAAAGAACACCATGGAGATATTGGAGAAAATGCCATTGACCTAGTTGATGACTATGACTCTTTTGCCTAATGTTGAGTGGCAGACATAAGACATAGAACCAAGACATTAGTTAGGTGATAGCGAGAGTTTAAATAGACTTGAGACAAATGAAGTCTTTAACAGAATGCTGGGAACCTTTGTTGATGTCTGTATCCCTGACTGCAGCTGAAATGCCTTTCCCTAAATGTGAACACAACGGCAACATGGAGTCTTCCTTGGCTGTCCTTGTAGACCCTCTCCTTCCCTTTCCGTCTTCTTGTTTGAATATTCTTCATTGATCAGCACCACAGGCTTCTGCTAGTGTTCCTTGGATATCACCTTGATTAAGTACTACAGTAGATGAATAGTCTTCCCAGTTTACACCCTATTGCTAGATGTAAGACTTCCCCAGCTTTGTTCATTGATCATGGAGATTCTTTGGAAAACTTATAATTTAACTATAATACCAGTGAAGAAAAACCAATACTCATTTATCCAATCTAACACTTGGGAAGAATTGCCTATTTAAATTGGTGTGCAAATGCATTAACTAATAATGAATTGGTTTTTTTTTAAGGTACAGAAAATTAAATACTACACAAAAATTGATTTTGCTGAATTTTGGACTGTATACATTTCTTCTCCCTGCCCATCTTCTTAATTTGTTTGGCATGTTAATGATCTGTTAAGCTAACATAAAAACTGGAGAACATTCATAAATCATAAATGTACAATGCACATGTTTGCAAAATGAGCATGCAGCTCAAAGAATACACAGTCGTGGGCTTCTGGAAGCCAGGGTGCAGCCTCCCACAGTCTTGTTTACAACCCTCAAGTTCAGGTCTATTTTTTTTTCATTTATTTATTTATGCATTTATTTTGTTATTTTGTTATTTATTATATTTGTGTTTTAATTTTACACATCAGCCATGGGTTCCCCTGTCCTCCCCAATCCCGTTCCTGCCTCCACCTTCCCCCCAGCCCCTCCCCTCCATTCCCATCTCCTCCAGGGCCAAGACTCCCCTGGGGATTAATTTAATCCTGGTGGATTCAGTACAGGCAGGTCCAGTCCCCTCCTTCCAGGCTGAGCAAAGTGTCCCTGTGTAAGCCCAAGGTTCCAATCAGCCAGCTTATGCACTAAGGATAGGTCCCGGTCCCACGGCCTGGGTGCCTCCCAAACAGTTCAAGCTATTCAATTATCTCACTTATCCAGAGGGCCTGATCCAGCTGGGGGCTCCACAGCCTTTGGTTCATAATTCATGTGCTTCCATTCATTTGGCTATTTGTCCCTGTGCTTTTCCAATCTTGGTCTCCATAATTCACACTCTTACAGTCCCTCCTCTTTCTCGACAATTGGACTCCTGGAGCTCCACCTGGGGCCTGTCCAAGGATCTCTGCATCCACTTCCATCAGTTATTGGATGAGAGTTCCAGCATGACCATTATGGTGTTTGGCCAACTGATCACCAGACTAGGTCAGATCAGGCTTTCTCTTGACCATTGCCAGCAGTCTACAGAGGATGTATCATTGTGGATTTCTGGGGACCTCTCCAGCACTCTGCCTATTCCTGTTCTCATGTGATCATCATTTATCATGGTCTGTTATTCCTTGTTCTCCCTTTCTGTTCTTGATCCAGCTGGGATCTCCTGCTCCCCTAAGCTTTCTTTCCCTCAAATCTTGCCCTTCATTATTCCCACTGTCATCCAGGTTGTTCATGTAGATCTCATCCATTTCTCTGTCATTGGGCAATCCCTGTGTCTTTTCTAGTATCCTGTTTTCTAGGTAGCCTCCCTGGAGTTGTGTAGCAGTCTAGTCATCTTTGTTTTACATCTAGTATCCTACTATGAGTGAGTACACACCATGTTTGTCCTTCTGAGTCCAGGTTACCTCAGTCAGGATGATTTTTTTCTAGATCCATCCATTTGCCTGCAAACTTCATAATGTCATTGTTTTTCTCTGCTGAGTAGTACTCCATTGTGTATATGTACCATATTTTCTTTATCCATTCCTCAGTTGAAGGGCATCTAGGTTGTTTCCAGGTTCTGGCTATTACAAACAATGCTGATATGAACATAGCTGAGCAAATGCCCTTGTGGTATGATTGAGCATTCCTTGGGTATATGCCCAAGAGTGGTATAGCTGGGTCTTGGGGGAGATGGATTCCCATTTTCTAAGGAAGTGCCATATTGATTTCCAAAGTGGCTGCACAAACTTGCATTCCCACCAGCAGTGGAAGAAAGTTCCCCTTGCTCCACATCCTCTCCAGCATAAGCTGTCTTCTGTGTTTTTGATCTTAGCCATTCTGACAGGTGTAAGGTGGTATCTCAGAGTCATTTTGATTTGCATTTCCCAGATAATTAGGGATGTTGAGCAATTCCTTAAATGTCTCCCAGCCATTTGAACTTCCTCTGTGGAGAATTCTCTGTTTAGGTCTATAGCCCATTTCTTAATTGGACTGTTGGGCATTTTGATGTCTAATTTCTTGAGTTCTTTATATATTCTGGATATCAGCCCTCTGTCAGATGTGGGGTTGGTGAAGACCTTTTCCCATTCTGTAGGCTGTTGCTTTGTCTTGTTGACCGTGTCCTTTGCTCTACAAAAGCTTAACAGTTTCAACAGGTCCCACTGATTGATTGTTTCTCTCAGTGTCTGTGCTACTGGTGTTATATTTAGAAAGTGATCTCTGGTGCCAATGCATTCAAGACTACTTCCTGCTTTCTCTTCTATCAGATTCAGAGTAACTGGATTTATGTTGAGGTCTTTGGTCCACTTGGACTTAAGTTTTGTGCATGGTGTCAGGTCTATTTTTTTTTTTTGAGCTTTATATGTCCCTTTTTGCTTTTACTTTAAAAAGTCAGTTAATGGTCTCATTGCTTAAAATTCCATCAGTGGAATAGAGATGGGGAGTGAGCTTTCCACACTGCTAACAGTGATAAAATTGGGGGATATTTTAGAATTGTCTTATTGTTCTCTATTTTATTTTATTTTTCTGAGACACGGTTTCTCTGTATAGTTTTGGTGCCTGTCCTAGATCTCGCTCTGTAGACCAGGCTGGCCTCTAACTGACTAAGATCCGCCTGGCTCTGCCTCCTGAGTGCTGGGATTAAAGGCACACACCACCAGTGCCCAGCTGTTCTCTCTTTTAAATGATTCTTCTTATGAGCATGATTATAAATCTTCTACAAAGCAAAAAATCATACAAACATTTTTTGCAGGGATTGTGTTGCTTCGAGGAAGCCCTTGGGGTGCCCTAGAATTGGCTGAGTCAGAACACCCCATGTATTCCCTGAAGACGGAGGCCAAGCCACTCTTGGGCCGCAGGCTATGGGTTCTGAGGCCATCAAAGAGTCGCTAAGTGGTCAGCAGAAAGGCCTTTCCCTCTTGCCTTAGAATGAAGCTCAGGGCTGAGCTTGTAAAAGTATCACAGACTTTTAAATAGAAGAAATAAATTATAAAGCGCAAGGACTAAAGTATGTCACAAGTTAATTTCTTCATTTCTTTAGAAGAACTCAGAAATAATTCAATAGCCTTTTGAGGACTGTCATATTGAGATATAACGGATGCATTTGCCTTGGCAGAGGCTCGGTTATACAAAGTTGCCACATTCCAGTGTCAGCCACCTTGGACCTCTGAGGACTTTTCTCTCAAAGCTTACTATTACTCTTACCTTTCATTGTTGTTATTGTTTTGTTTATTTTTTGTTTCTTTAGTTAGGGTCTTGGTATGGAACACAGGCTATTCTGGAACCTGGGATCCTGCATCAGCTTTCCCCACTGTTGGAATTATAGGAGTGGACTATCATTCCTCATTTACTAATGCTTTTAAATGTGCCAAAGTAATATGTACTCAAAAGCCAAGAAATACAAATTTTTGTTTTATTTTAAGGGAAGGGGATAAAGCTTGTAATTCCAAATGTAAAGATAGCCTAATACAGAATAATGAATCAAGAGAAGCTGAGAAGCTTAGCAAGCCAAGTTAATTATATATGTATATAATTTTATGTATAATATATATAACTTTATGTATTTTATTTATATATATATAACATTTTTTTCCTGAGCTGGATAGATTGTTCAGTGGTTAAAATTGTTTGCTGCTCTTCCAGAAGACCCAAGTTCTGTTCCCAGAACCCCATGCAGTCAGGTGGCTCACAAACTGCCTGTAACTCCATCTCCAAGGGATCCTGCCTACACACACACACACACACACACACAGAGAGAGAGAGAGAGAGAGAGAGAGAGAGAGAGAGAGAGAGTCACAATAAATAAATAACTAAATAACGAAATAAATAAATAAATAAATCTTTAGTAAATAAATATTTTTTTCAAATTTCTAAAAATGCCCATGGTAATTATAGAATGTTAATAACATGCTGAAAAGAAGAGTGGGATCAATCAGCACTAGCAAGTGCTGGCTTCCAGGCTTTATTCTTACACATCCACACTTACACATATACAACACACACACATGCACACATATTTGGTAATGACTGTTAGTAAAGTTTCCAGTTTTGCTAAACTGTATCCTGCATTTTGCCTATGTCATTACCACTTTTAATTTGTGCTCTTAGCGACACTATTATTCAATTGTCTATCTCCTTAACAGATTCTAAGTGTCCATGGGTAGGTACCATGGCCTCTCTCATAATCTTGATGACCACAGCTGAATGTTTATACAGATATTTCATGTTGAAAGTTGAATGTTATGCATATTGATTAGCCCTGGATTTTTTCTGCATTTATTTTTCATCTGTCTTTCCATTTAATAAATGCAATTTATTCTCCATCATCATTTTAATGCAATAAATGTTTTTTCTGAATTTTCCTCTAATTCATTTTTTGTTTTGTTTTGTTTTGTTTTTTTAATAATAAGACTGTGTCTTTGAACATCCAAATCTCAGCAGTTGCCAGTCAGATCTAATAACTACTGACTCCGCATCAAGAGGATTTAAAAGTGTTAAACCAAGTGTACTGGCACATGCTTGTCAACTCAGTACTTGAGAGGTAGAGGCAAGAGGAGGAGAGTAAAGCCAGGATGGGCTGCAAGAGACCGTCACAAGCTAATAAGAAAGCATTTGAAATAGACTGTGGACAGAGCCACAGGAAGGGGCAGGGAGAGAAAGAGATGAACATTTTTGTAGAGACATAATTCTATGTTAATTTGTGGGTTGTGTTTAATCTGAGCAGAGAGAGGGGCCTAGGAGTCAAGAAAGGGAAACACAGATGGGTCCAGCAGAATTTAACCTCAGATGCTTCGTAGCCCAAATCTTTGACTCTGAAGCTGGACCACCTTGAAGCACATGGGTCTCTTGTCCAGCTTTGTTCTTCCTTTGGTTCTGATGGCCCAGATGTAATAGCTTTTGCTTGACTAGGCTTAGAATGCAGTCAGCCTTGTTTAATGAATGCTCAGTCTCTAAGCATTGCACACTAAGCATGATGATTGAGGAATAGTGCTCAGGAAGGGTGTAGTCTACCCTTGGTGTGTAAAGATATCATTCCAACTTACCCACTCAGGACAGCATAGTTGACTGGTCTCAGTTAAGACATGCCCCACTAGCAGCCTGCTATCAAGTTTCTAACTGCTAGGAAAACCATCACTTGTTCCCTAGAATGACTTAAAACCATACCACTGCCTAAAACAGAATGAATCATAAATTCTGCTTTTAAAACTTCTCAACAAGTTACTTTATGTAACCGGAGCTTGTCTAGTCAATCACAGATTGAACTGCATCCTGGGATTTGCTTGTTAATGTCAAGGACAGAAGACCTATGAAGACCTTGTTTGAAACATTTTACATTTCTACGCATTATTCACAAAAGTATTTAAAGAATTGGAATTTAGGAGGGAAAATATCACAGAGTGCTGGCCCCAGTAGCTGTGTAGAATGTACAATGACATCAGTCTCCCGAACTGAACTCTGGTCGATGTAGAATTTAGGGCTACCTGAGGCTTCCCATATCTCTGCCTCTGTTTCTCTTAATACCTATGCAACATAATGATTTTTGCTTTGCTTTTTTTCCCTTCAAAATTGTGTTTAGTATTTAGTGCAAGCATGGCCTTATTTTTGAGATCTGGAGTTTAAAGAAAGGCTCTGAATTTTATGGAGTTTGCTATACATAGGAGGACACAGAGAACACATAAATGTATGCCTACAGTAGTAGGGTAGTGTCCCAGCCAACTGGTGCTCAAATTTGGATTCTAAGAGTCCCCTCAAAGCCACCTGTTGACAGCTTGATCTCCAGTATAGCATTGTTGGAAGGTTGTAGGACTTTTAAGAGGCAGGGCCTTAGTAGAGGTCTGGTCATTGGAATGGATAGTGAATCTAGGCCTTTCCTTTCCTTCTCTCTTTTCCATGAGGTGAGAGCTTTGTTCTAATGTATTGTGTCACAAGGGTGTGATCCCTCACCACAGACTCAAAGTAACAGGAACAATAATGCATGAACCAAAACCTTCAAAACTGAGCTTTCCTGAGAGGGAAATCAACCCTTTTCTTTTTCCAAGTTGCTTATCTTGGGTGCATATGAAAGTAACAGAAAGCTGACCAATGGGTAGACGGAAACAGCCATTTCTGTAGGAACAGGAGCAGGGAGAGCCCATCTTCCTTCTCCCTTGCTTCCCTTGTTACTGCTTCTGTGGCAGGTATCTGTGGCCTGCTGACTGCTCACCAGCTAGCAGGCACTTGTCCCCCCCCACTGCCCAGGCATACACCCCATTTTCCTTGCTTTCCCAGGGACTGGGTTAAAGACTGGGTCAGTTGCCTGTGGACTTTTCCAGGCCTACCATAAGCACCGCTTACACCTTTTTGGCCACTGACTGGAGTGCTTGTAAGCCATGTCATGAAGGTGGCAAAGCTATTCTCAACTTCTGTCTTCAGGTGACCCTACTGTGTGAAACCCCCTTCTCCTTTCGCATCTGCCCCTGACTTGATTTCTGCATGAACAAAAAGTAACCTAGCTGAGCCATTGTTCATGTCTCTTGTTCCTTCCTTTCTTCCTTTTTTTTTTTTTTTTTTAGACAGAGTTTCTCTGTGTAGTTTGGGTGCCTGTCATGGATCTTGCTCTGTAGACCAGGCTGGCCTCAAACTCACAGAGATCTGCCTGGCTCTGCCTCCCAAGTGCTGGGTAAAGGCGTACACCACCACTGCTCGGCCATTCTCTGTTTCTTACAGCAGTGAATGAGCCTTGGTTTAGCCTCCTAGGTTTAGACTTCATAGCAGGTGAAGGGGAAACAAAGTTCCTGCTTGTGGCTTGGGTCTTCATGGCGGGAGGAAACAGAAAACATGGAAAGAATAAACAGAAACTTTACATCTGGGGCTAAGTACAATAGCAGAGAAAATTAACGGGGTGAGAAGGTTGTTAAGTCCCAGAGAAGCCACCCCGCTTTGTGTGAAATGTAGGTCTTTACTTTTAAATAGGAGTTATTACATTCTGAAAGGAAGGAAATAAGTGTTGATGAAAAATCACAGAAATGCATGGCAGCATCCCACACTTACCTTTTAAATCTATCCTCACTGTTTACATGAAAACTCAAAGACAAAAACAGAAACATCTACAGGTTGTGTTACTCTGGTGGTCATTTAGGATGTGCACTTTGGGGAAGTGTCCTTGAGGGCTCTTGAAGATCTCAAAGGTTAGTGATGGTTGTGCTCCATGGCCCCAAGTGGCTTCAATTTTTTTCCTTTTGATGTCTTTAATGATCAAAGGGAAAAGAGCATTGAATAAGGGACACTGAAGGGGTTTCCATAAAATTTAAATGACACCTTGTGAAACAGGAATTTGAGAGAGGCACTTCCTTTTTCCTTAATAGTCTTCAAAACGTGGGTAAAATTAGAACTTTGATTTTATATTGATAGTACAAACTTACCTGTGTCACAGGTTAAAATCTCACTCATGGAAGATTTAAAAAAAAATCTAAGAATATGGAAGCATGCTCAAAATGACCTAAGTTGATTTTTAAATTATTATTGTGAGCAACCATGGAGTTCTCCCTGTGGAGAGTCCTCCCACAGGGGCTTCTCTGTCTCTCCCTCTCTCACACCTCCTCTGAGGTGTCAGCTCCTTCCTTCACCCCAGGCTCTGTCTGGACTGAGTGTTCCAGGTTCTCAGCATCTACTTTAAAGAAATAAAGGAGGAGACACAAGTAGCGAAGTCACAAAGGGGTTCACTCAGAAGCAAAGCCAAACACTTCCAGGGAGCTGTAGCCTCCGCACGGAATTTGCTCAAGAGCCCCTGGTTGCTGCTGGAGACTTCCATCTGTGGGCCCTGAAGGAGGAGCTGGTTGTGTGGGGTGGGGTCAGAGTTCTGTTTTAGTATATAGTCTTGGCTTACTGCATGTGTCCTTTTCTATGATGTATTTTATTTTAATCATATGCATACTTAACCACGCATAGGCACAAGATGATAAATATGGGTGTTTCCCCTAAAAGTTCACATAAAGGACATAGTTTGCTTGACTATACAAACACTTAAAACTATGCCAGGCTGGACTGGCACATTGTTCCCAGTTTCAAGATAAGTCCCAGGATGGATTTGACCACAAACGAGGAGTAACTAGAGGCTGCTGGGGAGTGGTGAGGAACTGTTGGGATGGAGTGTCCTGTTGCTTTGTTTGGAGAGGGTATGTGTGTAACTCAAAGCAGGTAGGAGTCACGTGTTGCTCACCTATCCCTGCAAACTCTCTATCTCAGTTTTCCCGGTTTTCCCTGAAGACTCCTGCTCACAGCACCTTCATTAATAAATCAGTACACAAGACTGTCTCTCACTAGACCTTCTGACATAGCAGTCAGATCTAAGTGACTGGAGTGTCTGCACCACACCCTCAGATACTTCAGGGAACACTGTAATGCACACCCCCACTCTTCTCTGTGTAGACACTGATTCAATTCACCGTGAAGCTCATCCTGGTCAAGTTTCCACTTATCATGGGTCACATGAGGACCTAAAACAATGTCAATAGGTAAACAAGGAATAGCAATCTGCCAACCTCCACTGAGAGACCAGCATTTACACATACCTTCTTCTTATCTACACGGTCCTGCTCTTCAGGTCTAGTCTTACAAATTACCAAACAACCAAACAAACTATAGCTCGTGCATCCAGAGGAGATTTGGGGATCTTTGAGAAATTTCTTGTTAGTTTTAGACATGACATCCAAAGATCTCTACTCAAAACATTCCAGAATGCTTGCAACTTCTTACCCCTGCTAAAGTATAAAGACCCAGGAGGAAGAGAAAGAAATACAGCTTTCAAATGAGGGAAAGAGAATGCTCCTGCCATGATATCACCATTTGTGTGTTACACAGTATACTACATTACTGCTATGACAAAACACCATGACCAAGGCAACTTACTAAAGGGAGAGTTTATTTGAGCTCATGGTTCCAGACAGCCAGAGTCCTTCATGGCCAGGAGACACTGCAGCAGGCAAGCATGGTGGCTGGGCCAGAGAGCTGAGCGCTCACACCCTCAACTGCAAGCACAAAGCAGATAAAGCAAAGTAGAAAGAGGAGAGGTTGCTTACTCTCAGTGTGAGCCCCAGGAATATACTTGTAGCAAGGGTGTACCTCTAACCCCCCCCCCCATTAACAACCAGGGACCAAGTGTTCCTGTATCTGAGCGTATAGGGGGCAGTCTCATTCAAGACACTAGACTGAGTCAAGCAGCACAAAGATGAGCATGACAATGGGGACCCCAGATTTGGATCTCAGTTCTGACAGTCACTGAATGTATGACCTTATGCAAAGTCCTTCTCTGAGTGTCAGTTTCTTCAATGTCACCACTGCCTCAAAGGACAAAACAAGAATAAGTAAATACTTATGACGCACAGGGGGTATTTATAAAGCTGACATGTAGTATTTATATAAGCTCAGTTGACTCTCAGAGAACACAGGTAGGAGGGGATATGAGGAGGATGGATGAGTCACAGGGGTCAGTTTTCCTAGTTGCTTCCTCGGCAAGCAGGATTTCTGTGATCCCAAAATGTCAACTACTCCAGAATCTGCTTGCTGGAAAGAACAGAGTTGTTTCCAGTGTCCTTTCCACCTGTGAGAAGGACACAGGGAAGACTCCCCCATAGATGAGGATGTGCCAAGTCACCACTGCTCTCAGGCCTGAGACCTGGACACCAAAATATAGAACTTTGATTCCTTCTATGTGATACTAAACAAATACTTGATCTTTGTCCCCATTGGCTGGGACACCTACCCAAGGCCTTTGGGATTTCCTGAGTGATAGGAGAGCATTATCCATGAGACCCTTTCCCCTGCACCCAGTTATGGTAATAGTAACAGATGACTCCAGGCCACCCACATACAATTTAGGATGTGACAATAAAGATCCTAATTTATAGTTAGGATCTGTTAGCCTTTACATAGTCTTTCATTACCCCTGGGAAGTCAAAGGGACTGGGAATTGGGTTCACTTGCCAGTGGCATCCCATTAATCATTTATGTGAATATGGTGGTCTCCCATCCATCTCTGAGACAGCAAGGCTAGGGAGGGAGCTTCCAGGTGGGGCTTGTATCGATGTTCTGGAAGGCTCTGGGTCTGTAGGAGGCATTGGAGCTCATACCTTCCTCACACTTTACCATACAGGTCTCTTACATTTGGTATTCCTCAGATCTGCCCTTTATAATCAAACTATCTTTGTAAATGCAATGCTTTCCTGAGCTCCGTGAGTTATCCTATAGAACTGCTGAAGCCTGGGAGAGGGAAGTGGTAGGCATCACTGTTAAATAGTCCCCTGGGCAGAAGTGCAGGCATATAAGGTTCTCATTCCAGGCAGGTGTGGAGTCAATGGGGCACTGTATGGACGGTGTGTGTGTGTGTGTGTGTGTGTGTGTGTGTGTGTGTATTCATGTATGTGTGTGAGAGAGAGAGATAGAGTGTGTGTGTCTATGAGAGAGAGAGGGGGAGGGAGAGGGAGAGAGGGAGAGAGAGAGAGAGAGAGAGAGAGAGAGAGAGAGAGAGAGAGAGAGAGAACGCTAAGTAGTAATTTCAGAATTAAATTACACAAAATCATGCCAGAGCAGCACTGGCTGGTCTGCAGTGGAATGGCACACTCGGTTTATGGAAAAATGACATGTTTTGGTTTGATCTCCAGATGTGAACTGTGGCATTGTATGGTAGACCCTAAGGAGATGCATAAACATCCACACGTAACACCGTATATCCTGGCTTCATTTTAGTTGCTGTGATGAAAGACTCTGACAAAGAGTAACTTTAGAAGGAAAGGACTTTATTTCAGATTATAATCTTGGAATACAGTCTATCACTGTAGGGGAAGCCCAAGGCTAGAATACCACATATCTAGTTACATCACCCACAGCCAAGAGCTTAGAAAAATGAATGCATGTATTCTCATTTGCTTGCTTTCTTGAGCTCAGCTCAATTTCTTCACTCTTGTACTATTCAGGACTATTTGCCTGGGAAAATGGTATTACCACACTGGGCAGGTTCTTTTGACATCAATTAACTTAATTAAGACTATTCCTCACAGACATACCAGCAGGCCAACCCAAACGTAGACAAACCCTCTGTCTTAGAGCTCTATTGCTGTGAAGAGGCACTATGACCTAGACAACTCCTATAAAGAAAACATTTAATTTGGGGCTTGTTTACAGTTTTAGAGGGTTAGTCCATTGTCATCATGGTGGGGAACATGGCAGCAGGTAGGAAAGCATGGTGCTGGAACAGTAGCTGAGAGCTTTACATCCTGATCCACAGATAGGCAGGGACACACTGGGCCTGGTATGGGCTCTGAAATCTTAGTGACACATCTCCTCCAAGGACACAACTACTCCAAGAGGGCCACAGCTCCTAATATTTCCAAGGAGCTCACCAACTGGGGGACTAAACATGAAAATCTATGAGCCTATGAGGGCCGTTCTCATTCAGACTACCTCATTCACTCCTTGCTCCCCATAGGCTTTTAGCCATGTCATAATGCAAAATTCATTTAGTCCAGTTTCAAAAGTTCCCATAGTCTTTCAGCTGGGGCCTTCTCACAGTTCCCAGTCAAGCCACTACAGCCTCACTGAGACTCTCTTCTCAGGTGAGTCAAGGCTGTGTCAAATAGATGAAGCTAACCATAATCACATATCCATCCTGTGATTTAGTCTTGATGACATATGCAATTTGTGCTGTCACTATTCTGTGTCCAAACCTTGTTCACTATAAGCATAGGCTGTGTGTGTGTGTGTGTGTGTGTGTGTGTGTGTGTGTGTGTGTGTGTGGTGTATGTGTGTGTGTGTGTTAATGCATATGTTGAAGCCTCAAGTCAGATGTTGTTTCTCAGGTGTCATCTACCATTTTATTTTATTTTATTTAACAAAATCACTCATTGGCCTGGAGCTTACCTAGTAGTCCAGGCTTTCAAAACCACACAGTTTGCTGATCCTTTATAAGATGCTTAGATCCCAGAAGCCCAAGTGGTCCATCTGAAGCTTCAGAGGGCCTTCTAGTAGAATGATCCAATTCCTAGGGCCCCTGCATCGTACCTTGGTCTCTGTTTTTGCTAACCACGTGATGGTTTACTTTCATAACTCAAGGACGTTCTCTTAATTCTTTTATTTCCCAGGCTCATTTCTTAGGATGTGTATTTATTCTAGGATTCAAGGTCTTATGTTGCCCAGGCTGGCCTTGCACTGGCTAGGTAGCTAAGTAGGACCTTGAATTCTTGGTCTTTCTGCTTCCCCCACCCAACTGCTGAGGTTAGAGGTGTACAATACCACATCTGACTTATTAGAATAGTTATTATATATGATGGAAATACTTCACGTCATGGTGGTAGGTAGGAAACAGTCCAATTGCTCCAAACCATAACATTAATTTGTTTCTTCAAAAGTTGAAGAATAGGACAATTACAAGTCACACTGCTAATTAGAACTGAAAACAAATGACACCTGAACTTTTACTTGGGTCCTCAAGCCCCGAAAGTGAGCCTGTTCTAAAAACAGGTCAATAACCCATCAAATCTCTTTGTAATTAATTTACATTTATACGATAAGAGTATTTGTTTTGATTGTAGTTGTTGGTTTGTTTTTTTCTTTTGGATTAAAAGCTTTTTCTGTCTGTGTGCCTGAACTATTGTGTTTAAAAATTAACGGGGTTTCATTTAAAATTAGTATGTCTAATTTTTTTAAGTGAATCCTTAAGTAGGAAGAGTACGAGAAAAATTACATATTAAAGTAGTTTCTAGCTGGGCGGTGCTGGCGCATGCCTTTAATCCCAGCACTCTGGAGGCAGAGGCAGGCAGATCTCTGTGAGTTCAAGGCCAGCCTGGGCTACAGAGTGAGTTCCAGAAAAGCTATACAGAGAAACTCTATCTCAAAAATAAAAAAATAAAAATAAAAATAAAACATAAAGCAGTTGCTAATGGTGAGCTTGCCAGTTAAACATTCAAGATGAGTATATGGGCTCTTGAAGTAGCAACATGGAAGTATCATTGTCAATGGATCATTCAGTGGGGTACAAAGAATTAAAGGATGGAAAATAAGCCCTAAGAAAGAATGTTTAAGGTAGATGAGACAATTTTGTATAGAAGATTGTAAAGCCTGGAGTGGTTAAGTGTATTTAAGTGTATGAAGATTAAGACCAAACCTAATGACTAACAGTTCCATTCAGTGGGGTACAAAGAATTAAAGGATGGAAAATAAGCCCTAATAAAGAATGTTTAAGGTAGATGAGGCAATTTTTTTAAATGTAGAATATGGCAAAGCCTAGAGTAGTTAAATGTATTTAAGTGTATGAAGGATTAAGACCAGACCTAGTAACTAATAGTTCCAATGTTACCCTGAGCACGAAGTGTGGACAAGAATGAGCTGTGTGGAAGATTTGGATATTACCATCTCTTCAGGGGTCTTACAGTTTCTCCTCATCACAGTAATTGGAGTGGCCATTCTGAAGTTTACTTGCTAGGCCCCTCCAGTGCTCTAGAGATGTCAGTGACTGTCCATCTCACTTAGAATGAACAGTAATTGGCCATAAGGCACCATCATCTCTGTAAAGAATCTGTCCCCCATTCCTTACTCCCTGACCTCACTTCTTGTCTCTGTCCCTTGTTAATTGGTGCTGGCCATGATGAACTTGTGCCCCTCCTCAATAACTGTAACAGCCCTGAGACCTTTACAGATATTCTGCCTTCTCTCTGGACAGGTACACCTGATCCAATCTTGAGGTCATTACTGACATGTGTGTAGGTAGAGTTTCTATGGATATGACTGGAAATGGTCATACCAAGGAAGAGAAGAGAGTCTCAGAAAGACAGTGTCATGTGGTCTCTCATTTGTGATTCATGGATTTTACAGAGATGTGTAAGATTGTTTATGAATATGTGACATAAAAGCAAAAGTGAAACCATGTAGAGGAACAAGGTATCAATGGAGTGATGAGGAGTATGCTCAATACACAGTATAGGAACACACATTTTTTTAATGAGGCCTTAGGTCATATAATTGGTAATAAAAACAAAGAGTTTATACCCTGCCTAAAAATGTCGTTGTTGTGGCAAATTGTATTAGCATTGTATCCAATTAATGTTTAGGAATGTTTCTGATATATATTATGTCACCCAATGCTTTGAAAAAGGAATGCATGATGTTCCTTCCCATACTCTGATTTAGTGTGTTAAATCTTTCCCAGTAAAATCTGACACAGTGTCTGTTTTCTGGACATTGGTTTGTTCTATGACATCCTCAACTAAATAGATGCTCCTTCAAAGCAAAGGCATCTGTTTCCTGCCATACCAAGATCCCAGATTATGAATAGGAGCATATTCAATTGAATGAATGAATGAATGATAGAATAATACACTCAGTATAGCAACTGAGAAAAAGTAGGGCACAGAGCACAGAGAAGAAGTTTGGATTGCACTATTTTCATTAGAAGCAAGACCAAGATTGTACCCTCTGTACGGTAGCATTAAACATGACTTCCTGGGGGCACACAACAGTCTAGAAAGGACTGCAGCAAACTATCCTGGGGGTGGGCATGCAGCCATGTTCACTTAACACCCATGTACCTTTTATAGCTACATGTTTCAAGCATTCCTCTAGGAAAGCAACTGGACAGGTTAAGATCAGTTTTAGTTTAAAGCATTTGACTAGCAGAAGCCATGATGTGGGAGTCACTTCAGGAAGTCAGTGTGTGTAGCCCCATTCCTGCAGAACTCTTGAGTTTCTTCTTTGCTTTGTTTCCTCCTCTGTTTTGTGTATTTTTGAGGTGTGTGTGTGTGTGTGTGTGTGTGTGTGTGTGTGTGTGTGTGTGTAGCTTTTATTCTTTTTATTGTAAGGGGGAAGAAAAGGATTGACATTTCTGGGTCATTTTGTGCCTTGCCATCTGCCACCAGTTCTGACACCAGGAAGAGATGGGCCGCATGTCAAGTTGGCAACGTCTAGAATTTTATATCCATCTGTAAACGTCAAGTGCTATGTTGCGGTCTCACTGTACAGTGCCACATTTTACTTTTAAAACCTCCCTTTTGTATTTTGGATGTTTCTCCCTTCCTGTGGCTTTCCCCCTACAACCTTCCGTTTGGGTTTCTGGCATGCACATGCATTCGGGAACAATGGACAAAGATGATCTAGAAGTGGTCTTTGTCAGCCCTTTTCTGTCCTTTGCTGGGCTCCACCCCTGTGATCTCAAACACTCAGTAGCCAGCCAGGCTGTCTGCCCAGACATCTCTCTGGGCACACTTGGAATAAGAGGTGCATGGTATTTGCTCCTTTGTAGTTATGCCTCAGCCTGAATGTCTGCAGATAAAGGTCTCAGAAGCCATCAGGAGGGCCGGCTGGATTCCTTAATAGGTAAAGGAGCTTGCTGCAAAGCTTGGTGAGCTGAATTCAATCCCTTAGATCCATATGGTAGAAGAAGAAAATTGATTATAGAAAAATGTCCTGTGTCCTCCACACATGTGCTGTAGCATGCACAAATATGTACATATATGCACACACAAATAAATAAATGCAAAAAAGGAAACAATTAGGAGCTTACACTTGAGCAAATGGCAGCTTTCTAAAGCCCTACCCTCCCTTTATGAGCACAGAGCAAAGGGTAAAGACCTACCTATGGAACAATGAGTCCTTGAGCTCAAGAGGAATCCCCCACCTCAGCAGCTTCTCTCCTGGTTTGTAATGAGCTAAATTCCTCCATTGGTTTCCATCAGCCTCCTTCTAATATCCATTCTTAGTCATGCTGGAATCCCATGAATACTTTTCTATTCCATTTCCCTGTCCTGCCCAATAGTCTCTAAGAGCTTTGACCTTTTGTGCTTATATGGTAAATGAAAAAAAGCATAGAACAAGATAAAAATATCACAATGTAAATTAGCACCTTAGTACTCTCCAAAGCCCATTGCATAAAGCAAAAAACAGCATCCCTAGGTGTGATAGCACACACCTGTCATCCCAACACTTGATAAGTGGAGGAATGAGAATCATCAGTTGAAAGCCAGCCTTGGCTGCAAGATAGATAGATAGATAGATAGATAGATAGATAGATAGATAGATAGATAGATAGTTAGATAGATAAGGTAGCTAGATAGGTAGATTAGATGATAGATGATAGATAGATAGATAGATAGATAGATAGATAGATAGATAGATAGATAGATAAGGTAGCTAGATAGGTAGATTAGATGATAGATAGATAGATAGATAGATAGATAGATAGATAGATAGATAGATAGAATGCATGAAGCCCTGAGTTTGAGCCCTGATACCTCATAAACTGTGTATGATTGTGCTCATCCAAAACCCAGCACTTAGGAGGTAGAGCAGGTGATCAAAGTCATCTTCAGCTACATAGCCAGTTTGAGTCTAGCCTGGGATACATGAGACCCTATTGCAAAAATAAAAAACAAGGGAATTGTCTATAAATCATGGTGGGATACTATTGTGGTTTCATCACTATATACCCTCCTCGACTTCCATTGTGCCTTCTTC
Organism: Onychomys torridus; assembly: GCF_903995425.1. Taxonomy (NCBI): domain Eukaryota; kingdom Metazoa; phylum Chordata; class Mammalia; order Rodentia; family Cricetidae; genus Onychomys; species Onychomys torridus. The sequence goes on from NC_050453.1 coordinate 19,184,930, forward strand.
CATGTTGCTGGTGAGTCAGGATTGTTTACTTTAGCTCCTAGATGAGTACACAGATGGTTTCTTAGGTTCACTGTGGGATGCCCTGATAGTCACTGACTCACCTCCAAGGTTGGGACTAAGACATCAAGTGATCCATGTAACCACAGATGCAGAAAATTCTCCAACTTGACTGAACTCTTCAACATCATAATCTGCCAACAAGACCCTGACTCCATGATGTGGTTTTTAATCCACTAGAGAGGCAATGGAATACTTCAGACATTTGCTGTTTAGGCCATTGGAACCAAAGTTGACCTAGATGGAGAGTGAAGGGTTACCTCAGAAATAACTAAATGCTTGACTGTTCACAACTATGATGAAAATGTCTATGGCTCTGGTGGAAAAGTCCAGTCTGTCTGTGAGGCAGTTGGCGGACAAAGTTCATAATTGCTATGAATTCCTCTTGTGTTTGTTTCCACTTAAAAGAGTAAGAACACATGTGCACACAAGCCATGAATGAGACACATAGTGGGGCTGTGGTTTGTAAGAGCAGGTGCCACTCAAACCCACTCCATCTACTGAGACCCAGAGAAGGGGAGTTAGGTGGAGCCTGGTAAAAGGTTCAGTGACCACAGCGAACTGACTGGGCTCTTATCTTAAATCTCCAGTGAACATTATTCAGGAGCATTTCTTTTCAAAGAGAAAATAAATTTAAAAAGAAATACTCTATGCATATCCTCCACAGGTATTTGGGTTCTTCAAAGAGAATGAGTTGCTCTGGACTTACGTGATTTTTAAAAATTTATTAATTTTGTTATTTGGCAATTTCACGTGTGTGTATAGTGTATTCTGACAGCTATCTCTCTGTTAAGCTTTCTTATCTCCTGCCTACCGCTGTTGCTGCCCTCTCATCCCTACCTGTCCCTTTCCCAGAATCATGACTTTGGTTTTGTTCCATGGCCCATTCAGTTGAACTAGGGTCATCTCTGTGACTGGTAGAATCATGACTCTACATAGCCATATTTATATAAAACATGTTCCATTAGAGAAATTATGGAATTATTTCTAATAAACATGTTCTAACTGATTAATTTGGAGTTCTGTAGATCAAAGCCAAGATCTCAAGCATGCCAAGGAATTGTACTACCATTGAGCTGTACCCCAGTCAAACTTTCATTTGTTTTTGCGTATATCCCCTGCTGGTTGTCCTTTTTATTCTTTGAATGTTTTCATGGATTCCTATGTAGAGATCTCATGAATTCCTAAGATATTTATTACAAGCTAGATGAAGGGTTTAAGATAATGTCAAAAATTATTCTTCTGTGACTTAGTTCTCTGATTATTGCTGTTGTGTAGGAATACAATAGAATGTTCCAGCTGGGCATAGGGTGCACTCCTTTCCAAGTCCTAGTACTTGGGAGGCAGAGGCAAGTGAATCTCTGTGAGCCTGAAGTCAGCCTGGTCTACATGGTGAGTTCCAGGACAGCCAGAACTGTATAGTGAGACCCTGTGCCAAAAATAAGATAAAATATTCTACCCAGATTTTCCTAAGTATCGGTAATTCATTATAGAAGATGCTGGATTTTTTTCTCCACAATCAGATCACTAGTAAAGAATGAATCTGTTCCCTTCCAACTCTTACATTTTCCCTTACTTCAGTACAGCCTGTGATATAAGTATGAAATTGGATACAGACCCTGACTGCATGTATTCCTTTATAATTTCTAAGTATAGATGAAAACTGTCCACATTTATCATTATGTAAAAGTTGAGAAGTAAAGCCTAGTAAATTTAATGATTAAAAACAAAGAAAATCACCTAGAATTCCACTTGCCACAGATAATCACTATTTAATATTTTTCAATATTTATAATTTTAATGCAGATGTAACTGTCTAGTTAAATAAGAAACACAGAGCCAATTGCAGAGTTAAAAGCCAAGAGGTCAGAGCAATAGCTGAGAGCTGAAAACCTTACCCTTCACTGCTGCTCTGTCTTTCCTCTCTGAAAGAGCCGAGACCCCCTGAAAGGTATCCAGTGACACCATGACCCAGATGATCCAACATCCAAAATGGTCTCAAGGCAACTGGCTCAGAGGTTTACCCTCATAGACTACTCCATAATCCTAAAATTTTCTTTGTGTCCCCATAAGATACAGTGCCCCCCTCCAGCAGGAAGTAGTAAGAGGAACTACACCCAAATTCCCAAAATTATCAAGCTGGCTTTGGAGATGGAATTGGCTCACTCCTTCTCTAAACCCAGGCATATTGCCAAAAGAAAAGGTTAAGAGATTCTTGTGACCCAAATCAGAAGAGCCCTCTGGTGTGGGACAGAGAAAAATCAATATTTTTATTTAAATCAGGTTGATTATAAATGTGACCTCTTTCTAAAGAAAAAAAAAGGGCATAAGATATAATAGAATGAAAGGGTAGATTAATGAACTTACTTTTAAAGAACAACAACTTGTTTAAAATGTCTTACATTGGTATATATTTTAGTCTATTGATACAAACTTAAAGTTAATTTTGTTATACTGTGTATATATTTCTACTCTCGTTTGAGGTATTATGTTTATGCAACTCATTTAGATTGTAATGGATAATTAAGAAATACAGATCAATTAGTCTTCTATGATAGTCAAACTTATAGTCATGTTAAGTTTTCTAGGTATACATAGATATAGTTTAGATAGACAGGTAATCTTCAAACACTTCAAAGGTCTACAGAATATGGCATTTAAAATATTTTTAAAATATTTTAAATATTTTGGACTTTCTGGACAGTGAGAGATGTCTGCTCCTGGCAGCACTGTTTACTGTAGAGAGGAGGATGGGCGTTGAAGACACTTCATATGGAGTTTATCTTCACCTTGGCAAAAATAGCCATTTGGGCAAGAAACTGTTCTTGCTTGGAATGCTTGATCAACTGGACATCAGGACCCATAGAAAGGTGACCACTGAACTTTGCTTGACAAAATGGTCCTTCAGGTTCCTGCTTCGCAGAGGAAACTGCCAGACATTCTACAGGACACTGAGAGAAGTGACTAAGAGACTCTAGCCCTGCGGGCTGAAGACAAATGCCCCAACTTTACAAAGGAACATTAGGTGACTGCCAGGCTGCCAGCTGTCTCTGTCTACCCTACAAGACTCCCAAAAGTTGCTTGCATCCTTCTCCCATTTCTCAGGTAATATTATATCCTTCTGAGGTCTTTGATGTAGTTGAAGACTAGATAGTTATAATTTCCTCAATTATGATAAAGATAAGTTAGATATAAAACCTTAGACTCATAAATATAAGATAGATAGGATGTCTTCTTTAATATTATAACTGTAATTCTTGCTTGATAATTGTTTTGTTATCTGAAATTTTACTATATAAAAGTTAAAACCTTGCTTTTTGAAAAAAAGAAAAGGGGAAGTACTGTGGGATGTTCTGTATGTCAAATGTGTTGCTCTGATTGGTTAAAATAAATAAAGTGCTGATTGGCTGGTAGCCATGCAGGAAGGATAGGGTAGGCAGGACAAGGAGGAGGAGGAGAATCGTGGGAAGTGGAAGGCTGAGTGGGGAGACACCGCCAGCCTCCACTATGACAAGAAAGATGTAAGTTACTGGTAAGCCATGAGCCACGTGGCAAAGTATAGATTAATAAAAATGGGTTAATTTAAGATAGAAGAAGTAGATAACAAGAAGCCTGCCACGGCCATACAGTTTTTAAACAGTATAAGTCTCTGTGTGCTTACTTGGTTGGGTCTGAGCGACTGTGGCACTGGTGGGTAAGAGAGATTTGTCTTGACTGTGGGCCAGGCAGGAAAACTCTACCTACATTTTAATTTATAATTTATAATTATAACTCTGCACTCTACTGGGTAGTCTAATTTTTATATACAAGCACATGTGTAACTGCAAACTAGGATCCACACGTAAGAGGAAGTGTGATGTTTGCACTGAGTTCATAGTTTATGTTCAATGGAGGGCTACAGTTTTGTTAAGTGGAAAGTGTTTGTGGATGGTGGTGTCAGTTATACAGCAGTGTGGGCACACTTAATCACACTGAGTGGTACTTGTCAAATGGCTATGACTGGGTAATGTATGATGTATGGATTTTACATTTCCAAAAGTGTTGGAGACATGTGTAATGATCTGGAGCTTAGACACATAGCTTGTGGCTGGCTTCCAGGAACACAGAGTCAACAGGACCAGGAGAAATGGCAGACTGAGGATCAGTTCCTGTATCCAGATGAAAGATGAAATGCATACTGGGCATCTATTTCAGAGCCTCCCTCTAAAGACCCTATGGGGAAAGCATTGTCAGAACTCATCTTGCCTTGGTGATGATTATTGACAACACAGTGTTGGGGACCCAGCATCCAACTCTGATGCTGAACAAGTAAGCTAAACCTTTTTTGGGACTACCTCCATTGCTGGGTGTCAGGCTGCAGGCACGGGAGGGGCCTCTGCAGCAGGAAGGAAGGACTTACCTGGATACAGAAAGGGCAGATTGCCTATGCAGATAAAGCAGGTAGCCACTAGGACCAAGACAGAGGGTAGGATAATGACAAGCACTGGGTGATCCATGGTCATTTCTGGGTGTTACGGATTTGAAGGTTTTGCCCCCAAATTCTTATGCTAGGATTCTTACTCCAGTGTGATAATATTTGGAGACAGGGCTTCTGAGAGATGGTAAGGTTCAGATGCTATTATTGGGGTGGGGCCCCATGATGAGAAGGAAAGAAACATATGAGGACACATGGAGAAGGGCCTTTTGCAAACCAGGAAGAGGTTCTTCCCTAGAACAGGAATTGACAGCCCCTTTGATCTTGAATTTGCATTTCTTGGGGGCTGGAGAGATGGTGCAGTGCTTAACAGCACTTTTTGATCTTGCTGAGGACATAGGTTCGATTCTTAGTACCCACATTTAGCTCAAACCATCCATTAACTCCACATCCAGGGAAATCTAGTGCTCCCTTCCAACTTCTGTGGGCACCAGACATGTACACGATGTGTATGTAGACAAAACGCTGATACACATAAAAGGAAATAGATAGATCTAAATGTTAAATTAAATGTTTAAAAATAAGAAAAAATGCATTTATTGTTGCTTAGGTAACCTTCACTTTCCCTGAGATGAAGGCTTCCTCTCCATGAGAGTGCACTCACTCACTGTGCCTGGACTTCGGCAGTAGGGCTGAGTGACCTCGGACAGAAACCTCTAGAAGCAAACCTTTCCCTCTGTTAAGTTGATTCTCTCTAGTGTTTTGTCACAGTAACACAACCATTATGACTTCTTCCTTCTCTCCTCCCAGCACTGCCACTTCCAACCATGTCCTTCTGCTGTCACAGTCCAAGCAGACAATGACATCCAGGATGTCATATGCTGAGCCTGATGTCTTCATGAAATCTCAGTGTTATTTTTGGATTTAAGAGGCATTCAGATTCCACCATGGCAAGAGCCGCTGAGATGCTCTTTAGGCATCACAGCCTAAGGCTTAGCTAGAGCTTTCTGTGGTAAAGGCAGGGACCAGAAAATATTGGCTCGTGCATCTTTGGTTGGCGTGGTAGAAAATTGGTAGTGGGGAGAGTCAATTGTTTAGGAAAAACTACTTGTAAATGAATTTCAAATTTGTCTTAGAAAGAAAAATTGCATCCATGTCATAAGTTTTCCCCTGGAGATTATTGAATAGCTAAATGTTATTTGGAGGAAGGACAGGGGAGGTGCAATGGCTATTTTCATCTGTCTGTTTGCATTTGGCCTTTCACTTTATGGTCAAATTGTCATGCAGAGTTAAACATACAGAAATAGTGATTGATCTTGATTAGAGGAAGGAACCGGTGATTTAGATGCTTTTGCGAATGTACTTGCAATAAAGAGTAAAAGGCAGTCATCAGGAAAGCAGTTGAAGTATTTGATGCAGTTTTCCTGGGTGGTTGCTGCCCTTTGGAGCCATGTTGATAAACCTGTGAGGGACCATGTTGTTGTTACATTCAGCTCTGCCATTAAACATGGGCTGCTGATTTGCTTTTCTATGGCTTAAATTGTTTCTGGAATGTTTTCCTTCTCACCCAAGTTAAAACCAAAAGTTCTCTGCCAAGCCAAAGTCAGATGGCTTCTGGCCGACTTTAAAGTTGGACCAGCATCTAAGGAAATTCCATTTGGTGTGTAGGATTATTTGAGCTTTCTCAGGATCAGATGTTCCTCACATTTCAGTAGGGCACGTGACACCTTGTTTCTCATGAGGTGAGGGATTTTGTTGTTGTTTGAGTTTTTGGTCCCTCACCTTTGAACTGGAGTTCAGTGTTCACAGAACCATTGTGTTGCCAGGACTGATGGGACTGTGGAGTGTCGTATGAAGAGACTGAAAAAAACCTCGCCGGGCAGTGGTGGCACATGCTTGTAATACCAGCACTTGGGAGGCAGAGGCAGGTGGATCTCTGTGAGTTCGAGGCCAGCCTGGTCTACAGAGCTAGTCCAGGACAGGCTCCAAAGCTACAGATAAACCCTGTCTCAAAAAACCAAAACCAAATCAAAACAAAAACAAAAACAAAAAACAAAAACAAAAAAAACCTCACAGGACCACAGATATCTTCAGTGGAGGGTGGAGGCTCATGTCTGAGATCAGCTGAGAATCATTGCCTGGGAATCAGTCCAGGAGGAACACGGCCACCAGTCTTGACTAGATAAAGACTTGCCTTTTTTTCCCCCTGCTTTGTGCCTGTGTTCATTATTATCATTGCTGTAGTTTGATCTCAACTGTCCTCCAAAGCCCATGTGAATACTTGGTCTCCAGCCTGTTGGGGTTACAGAAAAATGTAGGGAGCCATTAAGAGATGGCTCTTAGTTGGAGGGCACTAGGTCATAGGGACACACCCCCAAAAGCCCTAAAAGGGATACTGGGACTCTGGCCCCTCCTCTCTCTTTCCTTATTTCTCTGGTTTCCCTAATATAAAGACCTACTGTCTACTATGATGCACTGTGCATGGACCCGAAGCAATGAGACCAAGTAACCAGGGACAGAAACCTCTGAAACCAAACCTTCCCCCATATTAAGTTGGTTTTCTCTGGTGTTTTGTCACAGCAAGGAAATCACCAAGACTTCTTCCCCTTTCTCCTGTCCCTTCACTGCTGCCTCTTCCAACCACAAAATGAGTACAATGAAAACTTTATTCTCCAAGGACACTTTTTCAGTATAGAACTAGAGTGTGAGGTTACGGAGATCTTGGAAAATAATGTCTGGGGAGCTTTGTGTCATGGAAGCAGACCATTGGGTTAAGTATGATGCTGATGAATAAATAACCTGCAGCTGAGAGCTGAGCCAATGGGGACCATGCATTGCAGCCCCCAAATTGAGAGAGAACCTGTCATTTCACAGAGCTGGAAGACGCGCTGGGACAACGGTTTCTTCTTTGGAGCTGAAGCATCCACTCCCCCTCTAGCCAGTACTCACCAGGAACTCCACCTACTAAGCAAATTTTTGTTTGAGAATAAATATTGGAAGAGTGGTTGGGTTATTTTTCTAACCAGAGAATAAATATTTCCCCATACACAGAAAAACTGTGAGAATCTGCAACGGGTTTATAAGCCAAGGTGGTAGAAGGCCAACTAGGAAGCAATCTTGGCTTTCGCTTGTGTCTACACCAGATTTCAGCGATGAGCATTTTCACTTATTTTAAAAGCTCACTGTATCAGAGAATCTAAAATAGCTTTCCTTGGAGGCTCTGATGGCACCCTGTACTTCCCCAAGTATCTGTTAGAATTTGTTATGCTTGCTTCAAGTGGAGGCAAGGAGATGAGAGGGAATTATCACAGGGTTGTATGTGCAAGTTCCAGAACAGCTCCTAGGACCGAATGGCTCCCATGCTAGTTCAGGAGAAATTCTCTTGGGATTCAGAACAATTTTGATCTGATTACATTTTTTCTTCTTTGTTCTCTATCTTTTCAACTTTTCTTGTCATTTAGAGTTCAAAAAAATCTGTGTCTGTTTCTGTGTGTGTGTGTGTGTGTGTGTGTGTGTGTGTGTGTGTGTGTGTGTGTGTGTGTGTGTGTGTGTGTGTGTGAAAGCCTACAGTTCCCTGAAGCTGGAGTTACAAGCAGTTGTGGAATGCCCACTGTGGGTCCTGGAATGGAACTCCAGTCCTCTGCAGGAGCAGTAAGTACTTTTAACTGCTGAACCATCTCTCCAGCCCCTGTTCTGGTTATTTAGTTTAGAGAAATACCATTTACCAAGAACACTGAAGACAGCCTCTTTGTTTTTATTAATTTTCCAACCTGTGTGTATATGGTTTGTGTGTGTGCACATAGGTATGCAGGTAGCCCATATATGTGTGTGGAGAACAGAGGTCAACATCAGGTATCTTCCTTGCTCTTCGCCTCATTTCTGGAGAGAGGGTCTTTCCCTGAACCTGGTATCACTGATTCATTTAGGTGTCTGGTCAGCAAGACCCAGGGGTCCTCTGGTCTTGGCCTTCCCGGTGCTGGGCTTCCATCTGCACTCTGCTCTCCTGGTGTTTTTTCTGTGGGTGATGGGGATTTACTCAGGTTCTCATGCTTTCTAAACATGCACTTTACCAACTAAGCCAGCCCCGAAGAAACTCTTTTTTCACATCTGCTCACTAAAATGCTGGAAAGGACCAACAGGATGGCCCAGTGGGTGAAGGTGCTTGTGGACAAGCCTGAGTCCCTGTCTCAGAACCCACATGGTGGAAGGAAGGGAGCGAACTTCCACAAGTTGTCTTCTGCTCTCCATACATGTGCACTATTCATTCAATGGTTGTTGTTGTGGTGGTGGTGGTTGTTTTTGAGACAGGGTTTCTCTGTGTAGTTTTGGTGTCTGTCCTGGATCTCACTCTGTAGACCAGGCTGGCCTTGAAATCACAGAGATCTGCCTGGCTCTGCCTCCCAAGTGCTGGGATTAAAGGCTTGCGCCACCGCCACCCGTTTTCAATGGTTATTCTTAATGAAACTCCTGCCAACAATTCAAATAGCAGCATTTAGAACAAAGCATTTTAATCAAACACATTTCTAACTTGTTACAATATAAACGAGGTACTCACATGCTGAGGAATGATGGTACAAAAATATTAAAAGCCTTTGTTTTTTCAGAATGAAAGCATTTATATTTCTAAAAGAAGAGAAAAATGTGTGTACAGTAAAATCACAACAGGTCATAGCAAACGCATCTTGAATCTGAGCTGAGGTGTTGCAGGCAATGTTGACTGAAGTTTTGGGTCTTTCAGGTGCCTGTAGGGTCAAGTGGATATGTTGTGTGTTCAGAACTAAGGCTACAGTGATGTCACACAGCACAACATGGGCAAGCATTGCCAAAGGCACCTCAGACTCATTGTATGTTTGACTTTGAATTAAGTTTTGGTCACTGTGCATTCAGCTTTTACTGTTGCTATTTTTTCTTTTTTGCAACCCCACCCCACATCAGCTATGTGACTGGACACCCAATAGGGAGTCATGGCCCACAGTATAAGAAACAATGGTTTACAGGCTGAGGGATAGCTCAGTTGGTATAAAGCTTGACACACAATAATGAACACTTGAGCTCCATCCCTAGAATGCATATAAAAAGGCCAGATATGGTAACAGGTACTTACTCTACCATCTCTCAGTAGACAGGTGTATACACACACACACACACACACACACACACACACACACACACACACGGAGGTGGGGAAGAAGCTATGATATGGATGCTTTCCTCTTAATCAAAATACAAAAAGAGTTGAGGGGATTTTTTTCTTTGGCAATAGTGGCAATTCAGTCATCAGTGACAGTTAATAAAGAAGTTGTCATCTGCAGTGAGACTTTTGATCCTCTGCATGAATGACTTACTTCTTTAGTGGATGATCACTGAGGATCACAATTATGTATTAATTAGGACATTTCAGCCATTCTAAAATATAAGTGATTTAGAGGATTTCTGGTGAGTTTTGGTTGTTTGTTTGTTTTTTATCTCCAGTGAAGTTCAGGCTGTGTGGCTGTTTTTCTGAGCAGTGAGGCAGGGGCCATCCACCTTGCTTTATCACCTTTATCATGTGCCTCACAGGGCGCCAGAGTTCACCAATGGGAGCCTTGGAGCCATGGAAACACCAAAATTCCTATTGGCTGGGATGGGAGAGCTGGAGCTGGTTACTTTTGCTTGCATCCCATTGGCTGAAACTCAGGCACAGAGCCACACCCAACTACCAAGAAGGCTGGAGATAGAGCTTACATAAGTTGTTGGAAGGAGGAAACTGGTTTGGCAAAGAATTATTCTCTTTCCCATAATCTAAGAGCAGATTTATATAAGCTTCCAACCTAATCTTTGTTGTTCCTACTTCAGCTTTTATTGCCCTTCCCACATTTTAAATAGAAGGTTCCGTCGCATTTACGCTTAGTTTAGAATAGAGAGAAACGTTTGTTTAGTGAGGTTGTTAGCTGTGTAGGCAGGAGGCAAGGGAAAGAGAGAGAGAGAGAGAGAGGTATGTGTGGGGGAGCCAGAGAGAAAGAGACGGGGAGAGTGAGAGAGCAGGGACCCACTTCAAGAACAGCTCCTGGATATGGAGGATGGGACTTCATGTTTTGTTAGATCTGAGGTTCCAGGAAGAGGGGAGTCAACGATCATTCTAATTTCCCTCTAAGGAAGCAAAAGCATTTGGAATAAAGTTTGGGAACAGGACAAGAGGGATGAACTCAGTTCCATCTATGAACTATGAGGTGGCCAGAGGGAGGAAATGTTCTGGAAACAATTGGAAGTTACATCTGTAATTGAAAGCAGATCAAGGCTTGAGTCATTGCCTATCAGCTAGGTCTTTGAAGTCATGGGATCAGCTCAGCTTACCCAGAAAAGTTCAAAAGAAGAGAACAGGGTGTGTTAGGGGCCTCAGGCAGGCTGGCAGCTAAGATCCCTGGCTTGGCGTTTAGAAGATGTTGGTGAGATTTTCATTAGGGAGGGCAGAAGTTAGATGGAAGGGGGTTAAAAGGGAAATGGAAAATAACAGGAAGTAAGAGAAATTAGTCTCTGGATAATGAGGTTGTGTGTGTGTACATGTGTATGTGTGTGTGTGTGTGTGTGTGTGTGTGTGTGTGTGTGTGTGTGTGTGTATTCTATGCATTTACTTTTTGTGTGATGTGTGATGTGACTATGTACCACAGCATCTGAGTGGAAGTCAAAAGACAACTTTTAAGATTTAGTTCTCTTCTTTCACCTCTGGGTACTAGGCATCAAATTTAGGCCCCACTGGGGCAAGTGCCTTTACCTGCTGAGCCCTTTCCCAGGCAGAGAGCAGTATCTATAGAGCAGGGGGTCTACACATGGATCTTACTCTCACCGTGAGCCCTAAGCAGATGCTGAGCAGGTGAAAGCTGTCCTGGAGGGCAGCGATGTTGTCACATTAGTGACTTCTTTTCTGCCTCTCCTATGTGGAGTTAAGTATCCCAAAGAGTCTGCTGGCACCAGTATCTTTCTAAAGGGGAGCATTTGAGCTAGACCTGCATAGGTGAGAACTTCGCAGATGATGGAAGTGTGAGAGGAATATGTTTCATTTCTGTAATGAGTAGACCTTCCTTCTGGCATCACTCCATTCATAGTCACTGAATTCTCTGGTGCTGTGTAGAACACCCCACCAGGCAGCCCAGGTGGGGCAGTGAGCTAGAGAGTGCCCTTTTCATGGAGGCTAGCCTTCCCAAAAGTGCTGGGCATGGCAGTGTGTGGGAGCAAACTCTCTGATAGGAGCATTTACAGACCATGTGCTGTTGAAGTGAATTGCAGCCACAAGGCTGAACAAGGGAACAGTTCATTCCCCCTTTATAAACCAAGAGGCTGCAGGCCAAATAGCCTGAGAGTCCCCGGGGCCACCAGTAAGTCTCCAGTGTCTGAATATACAGGTGAACCAGAATGCATCGCACATAGCTATTTTGCCAAAGAAGTCTGTCCTCCCAGAAACGAGGCTTCTGTCCTTCTGTTGTGTATCACCTTGATCTCACATCTCCCAGGAAACCTTGGAGCTCTGCTGAGACCTCAGCCTATTTCTTACTTTTCTGATGTGTTTGCATTTATTGACTGCCATCCACAGGTGTGTGTGTGTGTGTGTGTGTGTGTGTGTGTGTGTGTGTGTGTCTGTCCACAAGCTGAAATCTCAGAAATTTCTAGGAAATTTACCTAATAATAACTTACATACCTATTTTCTTACTATAAATCTTTTCTGAATCACCCTTCATGCTGAGGTCCATTTTTTTCTCTCCTAATGCAGCATGATGAGCTAGAAACTGGCATGGGCTGGAAGCAACTTTGCAGTAAATGAACTAGCCAAAAACATCTTGCCATGCACTTGGCAGTTTGCTTTGCAGCAGACATTGCCCTTCTCTGTGCCTCCTCTCTGCCCTCCCTCCTCTTGGTAGTGAACAGTGTGTATATATATATATATATATATATATATATATATATATATATATATATATATATATATTTAGGGCTGTTCATTTATCTGGGACAAAAACCAGTGCTTTGCATGAAAACCAATTGTCTCTGACAAAAAGGAAACAGACTGCCTCATAAAAATACTTAGGAAGCAGACTGGAGAACAAGGACCTTCTAGAGGCCACCAGAATTAGAATCAGGTCTAAGAGTTGGACTGCAATTCCTTTTTGTCTGTCAAGGTTTCTTCAGTTGAATTGTATTATGCTTCTGCAAACAAGGCAGGGGATGTGGATGTTGTGCTTGAGGGAAGCAAGGTACATCCCAGACACATGCAGCTAAACACATGTATTAATCCAAAGATTCTAGGAGAAAGACCAAAGACCCACATCATCATGGCCAAATTAATTAAAGCAAGCAATGAATTAAAGCATGCTTTTTTATTCATGTTCATGGGCTGTCTCCCCCCCAAAAGGTAAAATTCAAGAGATCAGCCTTTAGTGTGAGGAAGACAAGGTTTTTATAACTAAGGGGTAGAGAGTCCCCAAATGGGGAATCTGGTGGTCAAAATAGGTAGGGTAATAGAAGAAAATAATAACAAGGTAGTCGTAACAACCTCTTGGGACAAAGACAATCGTAATAACTTCTTGAGACAAAGACATGGTTGCCGTTTCCTGGAACAGGCAGTACAGAACTATTTGTAATTAAGTTTACAGGTGGGGCATGGCCCAATACTTGAGAAACAGAGGTTTAATCATAAACAGGAATGGACCAAGTTTGTATTTGTTTATAAGATGGCCTTCAAGCCCAAGATGGAGACAGGCTGGTTCATCACATGCTGCAGAAAGCATTTGCACTTCACAGGGATTCTACATTCCCTCAGATTTTTTCTTGTTTTCTTTAAAGCTGGGGTCCTTTAACACCTTCAACATGCGTTTGAATTTACTGAAGCAACAAGAAGGACAAAATTGCATACTCAACACTACATCTATAGTAACTGGAACTTAGGTCTCTGAGAAGCCTCTGGACGTTCCTAACTGACACAATTGCATGGCTGTTTACATGTCCTGGTCCCCAGTCCTTTAACTTCCCCTTCCTATGGTCAAGCTTGGCTGTGATCAGTCATGACCTCATGAAAGCGGATTCTTCAGCCTTGTTTTCAGAACCCAACCTGCTACCTGGAATATTACTTACCTATTCGATCAACTGTTAAGAAATACACAGATGTTGGTGGCACAAAAAGATAAGAATGTCTTTATTTTCATGTAGCTTAAAATTCAATAATGTAAGCATCCTTTTTAATACTAAAAACACCAGGGAGAAGACACATACTATAAAATGGACATTCGTCCTTTGTTGGCTGTTGTTTTGTTTTAAGAAGGTCTCACCATGTTACCTAAGCTGACCTGAAAACTTCAGTCTTCTTACTGCTTCACTTTCTGGAGTGCCGGGATTGTAAGCATGCCCCACCATACCCAGCTGGCATTCCTTTAAAATAGAGAGCGTTAGAATGCTGTGAATATTCATGTTTCTGATTCAACAAACTCCTTGTAGCCTGAGGTACACACCATGAAATTCATTTTAGCTGGAAAGTTCAGGAAGCTTTGACTCACAGGTATAAGTATGAGATGAAGTTCTGATATTTAAACAGAGGAGTTCGAGCCCCTGCTGTGAATCTATTGAGTTGTTCTAATCCTGGAATTGTTGTTTCTGTGTGAGAGAAAAAATCATAAAAGGCACTGAATTTTCCATTGAACTACATCAAAAGAAGTATGTGCAGAAGCAAACTTTTGAGTATGACTAAGATTATTCATGGTATTAGTAATTCCAGTTACATGTTGAGAAATTTGTCACTTATATATCATATGTATACATAAAAATTATATATACAATATAATTCATGTTTAAATGCCTTTTCATATTTACAGAATTAAGTGATAGCATAGGAGTAAGAAGTCAGTCATAAGACATCTCAGTTACTCTGTAACTTAGATGTAGAATTTGAGGTTGTAAAATGGAGTGCTACCTCACCCAGGACCCTTCCCAGCAGGAAAAAGAAAATGAGCTATTGGGGCTCTGGAGTCTGACAGCCTGGGCTGGTCCTGTCTCTGACGTTTTGGTTGCTGTGAGAACTTGGGCAAATAATCTTTCTTAATCTCAGTCTTCTCATGCATGTGATGGATCCAGCTCACGGAGGATTTGTGAGTCTTAATGAGATCATGCACATAAACTGTTCAGAATGGTGCCTGTCTCTTTGTAATTGTTCAACACAGCTCATCATGTCTGCAACATAATAGAAAGGCTGGAAAACCCTTCTAAATCAAGAATCAGGAGTCTCAGAGGCAATGAGCACAGTGAGGAATTCTCTAAGCATCCCTGGTATAGTCTTATTTCTTGCCTGGGAATCCCTAAACAAATGCCACTTTTTAATAGGATTTGGTTTTATTATCAAAACATCCCGTACTGTAGCTGAAGCAGAAAAGCCTTGGATTAAACTCTGTCTGATATAATTCAACTCTGATACAGGGTTGGGAGTTGGGATGCTAAAGCTGTTTGAAATGTGAAAGGCAAGGGTGGACCCTGAGGACTGGTGAGCTCCTTTGTACTTGGGCAGACTGTGCTCTGTATTCTTAGTTGCTTATAATCAAATTCAGGAGCGTATTCAAGGGTGCACTATAAACCTACTGTAGTATGGGCACCTTGAGGCCACAAGTCACACCACTAGCCTTTGTTATAAATTTTGTGTCCTCTGTTGACCACTGAGGGAAGTTCTCTGCTTTTCTTCATGATATGGAAAATTTCTTTCTGGTGATGAGAAGATTAATATTCTACCCACCCATCATCACCGTGCTAAGCATGAACCGGGCTATGTTGCTGCTGTGAGTCTCACTGTTCCCCTCAGACTACAGATTTCTTCCTGCTGTATTTCAGAAGGACCTTAGGAGGTAGCATTAAAGCCTGTGTCAGCTCTAACTTGATGGAGGACTCTACATCTCTGTAAAAATCTCACTCATTTAGGGCTCATTTCTAGCTCCAGCCCTGGAATAAAAATACTGATTCTTTAGTCTAATAATGCATAGATTTCAGTGAATTTTTTATAGTCCTCCAAGTTATTATTCAGTGCTAGAATTGGCACATGCCTCTGGGATAAAGAAAATCTCCTTTTGGGACCCTCAATCAAGAGTGTGTGGTCATAGCTTCATATATATAACAGAAGTGTTGCTGAGTGGAGCGGAACATAGGGTGTGGGATAAATGTTAAATTAGGCAAAGAAACAGAAAGGAAATCATGTACAAGAAGGGCTTCTCAGGCTCAGCTGCCGTTCCCTTCGTGCGCCAGAAGCCCTTGACTGGTAAAAATAGCTTGCTTCCTGCTCTTAGAAATGCCTACCTTGTTGAACTTCCAAGATTTTTGTCTTCCAGCTCTTCTGGGTTCATCTTTGATAATGACACTTCATTTTACTGACATTGAACCACTGAGGTAGCCCAGTGTACTTCTTTTTAAAAGAGATTTAAATTAATGAAAAAAAAAGAAAAGAAACTATGTGCATATGTGTGTGGGCATGTACACATGAGTACAGTGCCCATAGGGGCCAGAAGAGGGAGTTGGATTCCCCTGGAATTAGAGTTATAGGTAGCTGTGATCCACTGATGTGTGTGGGTACAAGAGCAGTAAGTACTCTTACCCTCTGAGCCACCTCCCCAGCTCCACTGTGCTTCTTTTGATGACCTCACTAACAGACTTTGTAAGGCGTTGCCCTTCAGCTTCATTCCCACTGCTTGCTTGTTCCCTGAGGATGCTCAGTGTGTCTGTCCACTGGCCACTGGACTTTACCAAACCCTTTGCCTGCACCCCCAAGTGGGATCAAATTGAAGCAGTTCTCAGCTAATCAGAAGACACTGCTCCTTCAGTTGTTGAGCCCCCAAACCTTAGAGCTTTGTTTGACTCTGATTTCTGCTCTTAGATGACAGGCCCTTGTCTGTAAATAAGTATAGAACTTCTCAGAGCATAGTCAAAATTGGATCTTTTTTTACAACTTCTAGCGAGATGTCCTACCTTAAAGTTTGTTCTATTTGCCCCCTAGATAGAGACAACAGCTTCCTCTTTCTACCCTCGGAGAGATAATTTCTAGGCTGCCCATTCTTCTGCTAGAAAAACTGGGTGAGTGCTAGCAAACTCCGCCAAGTGTTTCCTGGTTCTTATGTCAAAGAAAAGAAATCTCAGAAGAGAAACACAAGGAATTGGGATAAGGTTGAATAAGGTCTTAAGTACATACTCAGGAGTTGAATGTGAGCTTTAAGAGAGAGAGTCATTGAAAATTTCCTGAAATTTTCAAACAAAGGATTAGTTTCTTTAGTTAAGATGATGAACATGCAGGACACTCTGGGAATGTGGTGGGATTTTCCCCAGAATGGTGTTTACTTTTTCTTTTTGTCCTGTTTGGATGCAACATGGCATCAGATGCATGATAGAAAGTGCTCATACATGTATTTCTCCAGCCTCATCACCCATTTTAAACTGTCAAAGGGGCAGAGCTTTAATCTCAGCACTCAAGAGTCAAGCAGATCTCTATGAATTTTAGGCCAGTCTGGTCTACATAGGGAGTTCCAGACCAGCCAAGACTATAGTAAGATCGTGTCTCAAAAATTAATTTGTTGAAAGTATAAGTTACCTTATGTAAGTACAGGAGCTGGTGTCTGTAAATTAAGGATTGCTTTGTGGTATCCAGTTGTGCGATATAATAGCATAAGCAAGGCAAGTAAAATAACATTTTTCAAGCAGTGACCAGGAAGCCAAAATGTACTTTTTATCAGTAGGTCTCTGTAGTAATTATTTCCTAAAGGGTAATTATATTTGTTTTTGCCAGATTTTAAAGTTCATGTGATTAGTCAAGTTTGTTGAATTCTTTTCCTTTTCAAGTACTGATTATGGACACAGTATTTCAAGATCCTGCTCACATTCAGCTCTCTTATGGAACATCATATTTGCATATTCTATGTAATCTAACATACTGAGTTCTCTTCTTCCAATGCCTGTAGAAAAGTATGTTCCCCCGCATTAGCATGGCCTCTCCCAGTTTTTAACACTTACTATGGAATATTTCAAACATAAGAATAGAAGAGTGTAGGAATCTATCATTCAGCTACAAAACATTTTGACACATGAGTGTAACTTCTGTTTCTTCTGCTGCACTGTCCATCTTTTCTCTCACATCGAGAATCCCAGTTGACGACAACCAAAAGGCTATGATTAGAAAATTCCTCCATGTTTGTTTTTGCTCAGTCCCCAAAGTACACAGGAAACAGTCTCAGAAAACAACACCCAACAATGTCACCGACAACACAGTCACCGAACATTTAACAGTTGCTCTATTTTTTCCTTCAGACTCACGAGCATCCAAGTACATGCACATTCAATTAGATTTGGTTTATTTAAGAGTTTTAGGCATTACTTTTTAAAGTTAATTTTGCTTGTGATTGTATAAAAGTAAGTCAAACCCACTAAATAAAGTACTTTAAGAGAAACTAGACTATAATCATGAGCACTCCAATGTAGAACATTTATTCCTTACTTGTAGCATTTCCTTTTAGCTTCATAGTTTATTATGATGATTTCTTATTACCTTTGTTTCTGATAGATACTGTTTGATGTCATGGGGTCCACAAATATGTGGTTAGTAATTTTGTTTAGGATTGGGTACCTCCATCCTGTGAAGGTTACTTAGCTGAATTAACTAATGACCATGGATGGGTTATTTCCAGTTTTTAACTCATTGTCCAAGCTCTGTAAGTGCATTCAACTTTCATGTATATATACATGTATCATGTACATATAAATAATATCAACTATTTCATGTATAGAGCATATTTCATGTGTCTTCCCTTCCACTGTATTATGAGTTTCTTATGAAATGAAACCGTATTTTATTTATCCATATTTTCTTGAGCCCAGAACAGAGTGTCACCCATAATAGGAGTTCAAGAAAAACAATTTGCAAAGTGAAAGAAAAAAAGAGATATCAAAATGACAAAAGTCTGTTAAAACATGATTTTCCATAAATAATTCAAGAACTGATAATGCAGTCTTTAAAAAAAACAACATGTATGAGATGAGGATGAAAGGGGATGGGAGAGAAGCTCTGAAAAGCAGAACAGATGTCAGGGCAGGGATAATGCCAAGCAACAGTTCACAACTTCATGTAGAGTAAATGAAACCCTCCCTTAGAAATTGTGGGACTTATTTAGGGCTGGAAAGATGGCTCAGTGGTTAAGAGCATTTGTCCTCTCCTCCAGAGGACCCAGGATCAAGTCTCACAACCATCTGTAACTCCAGTTTCAGGGAATCTGATACCATTTTCTGGCCTTCCTGGGCCATGCAGGCAAAGCACCCATATATACAAAATAACAACTTTTTAAAAAGAAACTGGGAGATTTCTGGAAAGCTCTAGTAAAAAGTTACCACACATGTATCAGAATGTCTGACCAAATGGAAACAAAAATAGTGAAAACATGAAGTGCTGGAGAGGATGCAGAGAAATTGGTCCCTCATCCATCACTGGTGGGCATATAAAATGGAGCAACCATTCTATAAGACACTTTGATAGTTTCTCATAAAACTAAACACCTAACGACCATATAGATTAGCAAGCAGCAAACAGATCAGAGGGCATGTAGAATTATGGCAACACAAAGATAGGTACATCTCAAAATAAACATAGGGTTAAGTCAGTTTACAAAGACTCGTACAGCACAGGTCTCTGTTAAATAGGTGTGTTTTCCAGTTTGGAAGTCCCCACGTAGGAAACTAATAGCTAAATGAAGTCTCTCTCATATGTTGCTAAACCAGGGATATGTTCTGTATATGTTTCTAGCCTCAGTTTAATACTTGTGATGAAATTATAAGATGAAACCTTTTTTAAAGATGTACTAAGTTTTTAGCAAGGAAACAGTTCTAAACACTACTGTGGCAAAGGTTTAGCTTTGTTCAAAATCTTGATGTAACTGAGCGTGTTTCTTCAAAGCTAATGCTAAAGGCAGAGGCCTTAGCTCAATGATGGAGCAGGTGCTTCCAATGAATGAAGGCCTCAGCTTCCATCCCGAGCACTAAAACCAACCAACTAGCTGAACAAGCAGCAACACAAGTGATGCTAGAGACCGTTTCTTCACAGGTTTTTCTGGGGTTTTATTTAAAAAACCTCTTGGTTGTCTCAAGAAACACTGAACACAGACAGTTGATTTTTATCCTCCTTCATACCTGCCTAGTGCTGAATCGACTGGGAGATCCACAATTTTTCATTAGAATGGTATTTTTCATGGCTACAATTATATCAGAAGATGTGCCTTAGTTTCTCTGGGGTATACTGTTGTCAGGTCCCCTGGTGGAGATGGAAGTAAAACAAGTTTGATACTCATTCCTCACATTGTCTCTATGGGGTGCCCTTTGGGTGGCAAACCTTGTCAGGAGTCTTAGATATAAAGTCTTGGGTAGACTAAAGTGAACCAGGGCATATGGCGATGGATCTGTTACTGTTCGCACCTGATGTCAGCTGTCCCCAGGGAGGTATGGGTAAGAATAAGATGCCAGAGAGGCATAGAACATTGAGGACACACACAGAGGTTCGTGTGTCATACTCCCAACTCAGATACAGCTGCTGGGAAAGGGTCACCTACTCCAGCCCTTAGAAAAAACATGCAGGAGAAAGCAATGAGGAATAAAGAAGTGCATTTCTGGCATAGGGTGCACAATTGCTCTCAACAACCTACAGATAGCTTGTCAGATCAAATGAAATCATTAAATTGCTGGCTTTTAAAGGCCAAACTGGCAATTTCGTGTAGCGCAAACTACCAGTTTCTTGTGGGTGCAGAAGGGAGTGCTGAGCTGAAATAGCAAAAGATGAGCTGTGAGCTGGACAGGACTAGACGTGGAAGAGGCAGCCCTGCACAGTTGGGGCCAAATAATTCAGGACTTGTGAGTTATAGAATGTTTAACGGGAACTTTGGTCTCTGGTTAGGTACCAATATCTGTACCAGCTATGACAATAACAGCAACACAGCCAAAGCACAGACATTTGTCAGGTGACCTTCTGGGGCATGGAAGTCAATTGGCCCAGTTGAGAAACACAGCAATAATGGATTTGAACCTAGAAAAGCCTGGAAGCAAGTCCTTGAGAATTTGAATTTGTTCTGATAGAAAATGCATCTTCAGAGACCAGTCAGTGATGTGGAATCACGTGGAACCGTTGTGAGACAGGTGTGTGGGGAGGAAGGATGGACGTAGAAACAATAAGAAGGAAGGATGATATGGCTTGAAAATTTATGAAAATTATGAAAGTTCGGTAGGGGAAGTGGAAAGGTGAGTAAAATGAAGGATTCCATCTGAATTCCGAATTCAAAGTCATCAGGAGAGGGAGTAAATGGAGCAGTCGGGACTGAGTTATGGCGTAGCCAGCAGCAGCATGTAAAGCAGGATGGAGTTGTGGCGTAGTCAGCCCCACCATGTAAGGCAGGCACCTGTAAGGATGGAACGGTGATCTTTGGATCTGACCAATGAGCACCAGGATGCCTCCTCCAGTCTTTTCATTTTTTCCCTGCACATCATCTTACAGAAACCAACTATAAACATTTAGATCTTCACATTGATTAAAAGTGAAAATGACTGGTTATCCAGGTGCCTCAGATGCACCATGCTCTTCCCTGCTCCAAGTCATCTCAAGGTCTAATTCTTCTGCCTGGAAATACTTCCACCTCTTTTCCTCTGCTCCTTTCTTGGAGGTCTTAAAAACTACCTCATCAGGAAAACCTTCCATGACCTCAAACCACAGTCCTAGTTTAGGTGTGCATTTAGCATTCTTGTCTAGCATGTCTGTGAGTGAGTGTGCATGCATGTATTTGTGTGTGTGTGTGTGTGTGTGTGTGTGTGTGTGTGTGTGAGAGTGTGTGCATGGGTAGTACCTGCCTCTGATGATGGTTTGTTTGCTATGCCTCTCCCATTTAGTCTGTAAGCTTGCTACTGCTTGTTCTGCAGCAGCTGACATAGTGCCTGTTTTATATAGATGGGGCTGGGGTGTAGCTGAGTGGTAGAGCACTTGCCTAGATGTGCAAAATCTTGGGTCCCATTCCAACTACTGCAAAATAATAAAACTGTAATGATCATGTAATAATGTAGATGGTCAACAAATAGTTTTGACCAACTGTCCCAATTTTTGAAAATTTTCCTGATGCTTTGTGAGGCTGGGGACAGGAGCAGGTTCTCTCTCTCTCTCTCTCTCTCTCTCTCTCTCTCTCTCTCTCTCTCTCTCTCTCTCTCTCTGTGTGTGTGTGTGTGTGTGTGTGTGTGTGTTATAACATACAATTGCATTTGCAGGAAACTCAGAGTTTACCCATTTCACACTCCCACCAAGTGGAACTGAAGAGAAGGGGAAAGAAAATAAAAGCCCACCCACAGCTTTGTGTTCTCAAGGCTTCCCTGTGGGCATATGGGACCCATCCCACTCAGGAAGATAGAGAATGCCTACCCAGGGGCTAAAGGGGAGGAGCCCGAAAACCCTGTCTCCTTGGGTGGAGAAGTCCCTGGGCATTAATAGCCCCATGATTTTGGCACACACTTGTGTGCTCATGTAGGATTACGTGCTGTGTTTCAACAACATGATGATATATAGGGAAGGGAGTTCTGGAACATGTAGGCCTGGCCATGGCCACAGGCACTAGCAGAGACTGAAGGTCCATGGGATGGGACTGAGAGACACACAGTAAATTAACTTGGACAGTCTCTGATAGATGGCCTCTGAACCTGGGATCTCAACTGCTAAATCATGACACGGGCACTACTGTGCTTTCCCGGGGGGGGGGGGGGAACAAGCACCTTTCGGAAAGGAAGCCCACCCTCACAAGATCTCTGTGTCTCAGGCTGGTGCTTGAAGTGTTGGCAGGTGACGTGAGGGGAGGGTTCTAGAAGATACTGCTGTGGAAATGACCTGAAAATGCAGACTTTACATTATATTCCTGTTCCCCTCTTCACCACTGTGACTTCATTGCTGTAGCATGGTGCTCATAACTCTTGTCATCATTATTAGACTAAAAGGCCTCCTCCACTTCCCAATCCTTGTGTGACATGATTAGTTCATACAAAAATTGCATTCACTCTATATGCCCAGCTCCCCCTGTATCCACAGTGAGATGTGATGCTATTTTTCATTTTTAATGGAAACTTCCTCTTGAATGCTTTCATATTATAGGGAAAAATGAGCTTGGATATGAAACAACAAATTGTTTTGATTTATAGGAGGAATTATCTCATATGCAGGCACAGTAAATAAAATCTATCTTTCACAGACACATTAAATCCATATTTTATAAAAATGCCAATAGTGCATTTGTATGTGCATTCATGGACAGATAAATAATAATTTAATGCTATGAAGCTTCCAATACATAAGTAAATGTTATATAAAGTAGGCAGTCATATGCTTTAATTATTCTTATTTTAAATGATTTCCTTTTGTGTTATATGGAGACACTTTGACATCAATTATCATTTCCTTTATGACTCTATAGTCTGTCTTTTTATAATGTGTAAGAAATCTTAAGTAAAAATAGCTCTTTGGAAAACTTGATTAATGCGACAAAGGTCAATGTGGTGAAGGTTTGTGCAAAAATGTGTCATATTTATAATGTTTTATTTTTATTATAGGAGCTGTAAAACTATGAATAATCTTATTTATTCCATTTATTCTCTAGTTTATATAAAATTATATCCTGCAGTTATCCTGCCACAAACATAATTGACCAGCCTGGTACCTGAAATGCATTCTATTTTATCTTCTCAGCATGAATAGGCTTGAAACCTCCTGGTCATTTTTTTTTTTTTATTTAAGCAGTGATGGTTGGGAGAATACCACATGAAGAACAAAGCTGAAGCCCAAGCAGGAAAACAGCATATGCAGAAAACAAATAGATTCTTTCCCCTTGACCTTGGAACAGGACTCCCGTCTCATACATATATTCATTTCACAATTATTGACTCCTCCCCTATGCCAGCAGCTGTCCTAGGGACTGGGGATGCAAAGGTGAGCACAGGCAGGGTCCTTGCCCTCCTGGGGGTCTGTCATCAGGAAAGTGAAGTGCATGAGAAAACTCAAGCATTCAAACCAGTAGCAGTTATGTAAGAACAAAACAGACTAGAGCATAGAGGTCCTTGAATAGTTCTACCAAAGGTGGCTTCTCCAAACAAGTGCACAGAGATTGGTGTAATGACATCCAAGCATCTGAAAGAACACGGTACATAGAGATCCTAGAGAAGGACTGTCTAGATGGGGACGTAAGTGTCACATCCACACGGCAAGGGAACCCCGAGGTGAGAAATATGGAGGACATGGGAATGGAGAGACAACAAGGACCAGATCATGATGCTTCTTCCCACAGGCCATAGGAAGGAATCTTCGTTTCTATCTCAAGAGTGATGAGAGGTGGAGACGAGAGTTAGAAAGACCACCTTTCTGGCTACTCAGACCACTGTAGCTACCTGGCTGAAATAGAGTGTGAGGTTCCCAATGAACACAAAAGATCGTTGAAGCGACCTGGGTAAGAGGTGAGAGCAGCTGAAATGGCCATGGCAGTGGGAACTGAATGAAGAGCTGCAGTTTTGACTAGAGCTTAGAAGTATGGCTGGTGTGGACAGTGATGTAATCAGTACAGAAAGAACACAATCAGGGACCATCCCAAGTTTGGTACTTACACTATAGTGTTTGTTACCTTCAGTGTGTGTGTGTGTGTGTGTGTGTGTGTGTGTGTGTGTGTGTGTGCATGTGTGTGGTTTCTATTAACTCCAACATTTTCTCCTGTGCTATATAGTCCATCTAGGCTTATGCCTCCTTGAGTCTATCTTTCTCCCCAGTGTGTGCCAAAAAGACCAATATACATGGAGCCTGACTTACCTGAGGTTCCCAGGGACTTGGAAAAGCAGCCTGATACTGGGGAAGGAATCCACAACTTGGAATCTAAACACCTTGGCTCAAGATCTATCTTGGGATATTCTCACTTTCGGCTTCAAGTACTTTATATGAAAAAATTATGGAGGTAGTACTTAACATGGGATGACATGAGACTTCCATGTTTGCTATAATCATGGTCGCTTAACACTGATGTAAGACTCTGTATATGATGTAGTTGTGGGTTGCTTAACAATGATTGACATGAGACT
Organism: Onychomys torridus; assembly: GCF_903995425.1. NCBI lineage: Eukaryota > Metazoa > Chordata > Mammalia > Rodentia > Cricetidae > Onychomys > Onychomys torridus. Next base: position 19,209,507 of record NC_050453.1, read on the forward strand.
TCTGTGTGTGCTGTAGTCATGTTACTTAACAATGGGATAGATTCTGAGAGATGCATCATTAGGTGATTTAATTGTTATGAAAACACCATAGATTTTGTATCATTCATGCTTACACAAACCTATAGGATATAGATCTGTCCTCAGTGTGACCTCTTGATGTAATCGAGTGATTCATTACACACAGATTTATGAGGATGCTGACTATTGAACATAGAGGGGATGTTTAGCATGCAGGAGGCCCTGGGTTTGATGCCAGCAACACAAAATAAAAAGGAAGGAAGGAAGAAGTAGAGTGCACTCTGACATAATAACTAGACATGCTGAATAGTAAGGACAGAATCAGTAGCTACTTATCATTTTCCAACATTACATACTGAGGATAGTTTTATGATGTATACAACAGCAGCCTTGTATACATTAGCCTCGTGGCCTTACAATATCACAGGGTCTATGTCAATAGGTGATGTGGACTTTTACTTCCATTAGATTTCTTTTTTCCTTTTTGAAACAGAGTCTCACTATGCATCTTACCCTGGCCTTGAATTTACAATCATTCTGCCTCTACCTCCCAAGAGCTGGGATTACAGGCTTCAGTCATTTCCTTAGTTATGGGACCACTGTCATGTATGAGCTCTCTTATTGGCTAAAATCCTGTTACATGGTGCTAGACCACAGACAAGCAGATTGGTATATAATTTATTTTATTTTATTTTATTTTATTTTATTTTATTTTATTTTATTTTATTTTATTACTAAACCAGAACCTTGGCATTCAGTACATAGTGAGAAAAACATTATCATTAATTGGCATTTTTTCTCCACTTAGCCATCATTGAGTCCCCTACAAAGCACAGAGACAACAGGCTAAACTTATCACTAGGAATCCTTTTGGTTTTATGACTAAAACACATTTCTGAGACCAAGTAGGGCTTTATTCTCCAGAAGTACGCCAGTGACTGGATTGCTAGGAAAGAATGAATAAGTTCAGCTGATTTTATATATCCTGAATTTTCTTAATTGTTGTTAGCTTGTTCTATTTTATTTATTTATTATGGTCTGGAATACATTTAATTTGGAATCACTCCCAAGATATGTAAGAGTGAGTGCCAACATCTTTTTCAAGCACAAATTGGATTTAATAATGTTTATGTTGAACACAGGCAATTTAGTTATTTCTTTTCACATAAATCTCTTCTACTTGTGCTGAGCAAACCTCCAGGAGACTGACACTTATTATAGCTTTTCTCAATCAATTAATATTTATTGAGCCTGGGGTGTGTGTGGAACCCAACACAGAGCATAGGAAGAATGCAAAAACTTGCACACAGTCCTGTTCGCTGGCTTGCAAATTAATTACTGAGATAAAGTTGAGATTAAACCTCTGTGAGAAAAAAAAAAAAAAAACAGAGAAACTTAAGGCTGGCAGGAGCCCAGGATGCTCCCAGCTCACCTCTTGCTCAACTCCCTTGGTCTTTTGCACAGATTCTTCTGGTCTTGCCATTTCCTTCCTCTTGATCCCTGTCAGTGTGGAGGATGATCAAGTGTCTGGGGTTTTTATTAGAATTTTAAAAGCTTTGATCCTTAAAGTTTTGTCCTAGTCTGGCATACAGATCTCTGTGACCTCTACTTGACCTTTCCATCCCCTGCCATGTCTACAAAAATTTGAAGGTCCCCTAAAGTTTCACACTTATTAGTGTTTGTATAATGTTGAATGTTTGTCAAGAGCTTTGCATGCTTTCTCCTCAAAGTGGTTGTGACGTATGTGTTAGCTTCCTGTTACTATAACAAGCATGTGATGCAATCAGTTTAGAAAGAAGAAAGCTGTGTTTAGATTCACGGTTTCAAAGGTTTCAGGTTATTTTCTTGGGGATTGTGGCAAGGCAGCATGCCATAGCAAAAATTCATGGGAAAATCCTTCACCTCATTTCCAGGACAGAGATAGAGAGACAGAGTCCCACAATCCTCTTTGAGGCTTCACCTCCTAAATGATCCACTACCTCTCAGTAGTGCCAATGGCAGGGGCCCAGGCCTTTAACATGGGAGCCTTTTGTAAACATTTATCCAAACCATAGCAAGGGTAAAGTACTATTTTCCCCATTTACCAGTAAGGGCACTATATCTTGGAGTTAAACAGCCCAGCTAAGGTTCCAAGCTAGATTTAAATCTTGAAGTTGTAACTCCAAAATCTATATATGTTTCACCTAACCATGGTGTCTATGATTACAAGAAGCACAGCAAAGCCCTTAATGATAGATAGCCACACTCTATGGGGAAAGACACCTGCTATGATCCAGGTAGATGGAAAGGTTTTATGGACGAAAAGAACACATCTCTCCCCGATCCCTGCCCTGCTGTGGCCCAAGTGATCACAGGAGAGATGTTTTCAATGGGCTGTAGTTCTTTAAAAGAAAGGGATTGTTTGAGTAGGGATAACTTTCTGTAAATAAACACAGTCCTTAAAAATGTAGTGTATTTCATCCATGGTAAGTCTATAGAGTAGAGGACTCACCATTTTCCTCTTTAGCCTACATGTAACTACCTATATTTCTGGTGTGTGTGTGTGTGTGTGTGTGTGTGTGTGTGTGTGTGTGTGTACATGTGTGTGTGCTCATGCATGTGTGCACTGTAATGCTGGAGTCTTTGGCTACCTGTGGTATAAATATGTGAGAGTTTTCCTTTTGCTCTATGATTTTATTTAGACTTTCTTTGGTATCAGTTTATCCTCATTTCCCAAGAGTTTGTAGTTGAGTCTGATAATTAATAGGGAAGCTTCAATCTGGAAAATAAATCTTCAGGTATTTTCAAGAAAGGTGCTGGAGCTTATGTGTCTATAATTGGGGCTTTTTTCTCTTGAATGTTTTGCTCCTAGCTTTGCCAGCCATGGCCCAGCTTCTAGAACGGCATGAATGGCAAATGCGGCACATTTTCTACCTCATACACCTTTTCTAAGTGAATATTTGCACGTGCTTCTGTACAACTCTGGGATGTGCAAGGAGTTCCCAGAGAAGGTGACAACAGAGATATCCTAGTGGCCTGGACAGTGAGCACATTATTTTAGAAAGACACATCTCCTAAGTTTTGTCTCTACCTAAGCACAGAGTCTCTGTTCTCCTGTTCCTGTTGAAATGGTGCACAGACCATGGTAGTTTGCATACACTGGCCTTGTGGCTACTCCTGACCACAGGCTCACAGATTCTTCTCCCATTCAGATATGTTTTAAACTTTTCTATCTCATGTTTCTTTCCTTTTGTTATTAATTTACTTCTCAATAGTTTCATAGATGTGTGTAATTTGATTATATTCACCCTCTATTGCCTTCTCTTGTCTCCCCCATTCCCCCACCCCCCACCTATGAAACCTCTTTTTCCCAACCTAGCTTCTATTTCTTGTGTGTTGGGAGGAGGGCGTGGAGCTTAGCTAGGGCTGCTCCCATGAGCATGGGCCGGAAGTTACCTACTGGAACATGAGAAATTTAGCAATGGCTACACTGCTGAAAAAAAAAAAAAAACTGCCTCGCTTTCCTCCAGAAACCATTAGCTGTCAAGATCCCCTCAAGAGAAGGGTGTGAGGGCTCATGGTCCACTCTCCCACCTGTGTTAGAATATTTGTGAGCCCGATCTTGTACAGTTAACAACAGATGCTATGAGGTCATGAGCACAGCGCCCATGCCATGTGTAGATGTCTCCATAGCCTTCCTCCCCATTTTCTAGGCTCTTACATTCTTTCTGCGATGTTCCCTGAGTCACAGGATGGGTCCAATAGGACTGTTCACTCATCTCTTATTCCTAGCTCTTTGGGCAGCTATGAGTTTCTACAGCGATTACCATTCACTGTAAAATGGTGCTTCTCTACGTAAAGCATATTTTGTTTTTTGTTTTTTTCTTAAATTGTGACTCACACTAAGATTGTAGTAATTGAGATCATACAGAGTAATAATTTATTAATTCTAATGAGTTTCTGAGACTTTTCCTATATAATAATGTGTTACCTATAAACAATGACAATTTGACTTTTCCAATTTGGATGCTATTTGCTTATTGCTGATTTATTTGTTTGTTTACTCATTTGTATTCTTGCTCTGTTTAGGACTTCCAGTATTGTTTTGTAAGACAGTTTTGACCATAGGGCATCCTCCATCTTTTCATCATTTGATAAAACGTTAGCTGCATCTTTATTATAAGTGGGTTTTATTGTATGAGAAAAATCAAACCTGTTATCTTCATAGCTTGCTAAAGGAACATTTTAGAAGAATAGGTAATGATGTTATCAGTAGAGTAAGGAAAGTGAGAGGTGAGAGCTGCCTCAGCCATCTGGAGATCATGGGAAACCTGTTGCTGCTGACAGTCAGTCTATGAAGTAATGAGAACAAGGGATGGTGGTGAAAGACCCCCTACAATAGCTTTAGCTTGACTGCTGTAACGCCATTTTGCAAGGCTTAAACATAAAGAACAGGATATCTGCGGTTCAGGGGAAGAAGGCCAAACAGGAGTTCATAACTATGGTCGGCCACCCGGCCTTGGGAGAGAAACCATTGAGTCAAAACAGGATATCTATGGTGGGCCACCTGGCCTTGGGGAATAGACAGTTGGGCTAGGAAAACACCACTATGCCCTAGACAAGGCCAGGTCAGCCACACACATCAAATTAAAGATATGTCCCCAAGTTCACCCTGGCCTTATTTGAATCAACCAATGGGAACCCTGTAACTATGCTTCTCGCTTCTGTAACCGTGCTTCTGCCCCTGGGATCCTATAAAAAGTCCCCCTTCCCCTAGGAAGGCACGCAAGTCCTCCGAGAGACTTGTCGCCCCAGGTACCTGTGTATTCAAATAAACCCTCTTGCTGTTTGCATCTGATGGATGGTTTCGGCGTGTTCCTTGGGTTTGGGGTCTCTCCTGAGGGAAGATCTCCTCCGGGAATCTTTCATATGGAGGTCCCACCGAGATTGAGACCCCTCCCCTGGGACCACCGACCCACCGTCAGGAGGTAAGCTGGCCGGCCTCGGTATATGTCATCCCTGTCCTGTCTGAGTGTTGTCTGTCTGTCATCCCTGTCCTGTCTGAGTGTTGTCTGTCTGTCTGCGCGCATCTGATAATCTGTCTGTGGCGGTGGAGGCAGAAGGAGCTGACAAGCTCGGACTTCACCCACCGTAACCCTGGAAGACGTTCCACGGGTGTCTGAAGTCCCCTCAGGGGCACGGGTTTTTTTTTGGGGGGGCCACTCACTTATCCGAGGGATACGTGATATTGGTTGGAGACGAGGGATCTGGACCCTCGCAACAGTCTCCTCCTGAGTTTTTGCTTTCGGTTTGGAGCCGAAGCCGCGCAGCGCATGTCAGTCTTGTTTGCGTTTGTCTGTCGTTCTTCATTTTCTGTTTAACCGTTCTCCTCCTAGAAACAAACAGCCATGGGACGGCACCGCCGCCCCCTCTCTCCCCTCCTGCCTCCTCCTTTTACCCTGTTCTCCCACGAAAGGATCCCCCTAAGACCCCTGTCCTTCCCCCGGCTCCCCCGCGATCCACCTCCCCACCCGCCTCCACTGCCCTCAGCCCGCGCTCATAGATGCCACAGCAGCCCTCGCGGCGGCACCAGAGGGACCAGCGGCCCCCCGAACATCCTCTACAGAGACAGCGGGAGGAGGAGACTCCGGCCCCCTCCCCAATTGCCGGTCGCCTACAAGAAAAGCGCGATGAACCAGCCAAAGAATCCAGGGCCTTCCCCCTCCGGGAGGCCCCCAATCACCAGGCTTGCTTGTTACAGCATAATCCCCCTTTCTCTAAGGACCCTGTTGCCTTGACTAACCTGATTGAGTCCATTTTAGTGACCCACCAGCCCATGTGGGACGACTGTCAGCAGTTGCTGCAAACCCTCCTGACAGTGGAGGAGAAGCAGCGAGTCTTCTTGGAGGCTCGGAGGCAGGTTCCTGGAGACGATGGAAGACCCACCCAATTGCCTCCAGATTCTGGCGGAGGCCCATGGCACCCGCTCTGACCTAATAGATCAACCGCTGTCGAACCCAGATTTCATCTGGTTCACGGATGGGAGCAGCTTCCTCCAAGAAGGAGAACCAAGGGCCGGAGCAGCCGTCACCACCAAATCAGAGGTAATTTGGGCCTCGCCGCTGCCTCCCGGAACATCGGCTCAAAAGGCAGAGCTGGTCGCGCTGACCCACACTCTATGCTTACCGCTCCCCCCCCTTCCTTCCTAAGCCAAGTTCTTCACTGTGATAACTTCAAGGTCTCTTCTGCCAGCCAGCAGCTACCCTTGTTAACGTTCTCTGCCCTGATATGCTTGAAAAGAAAGAAATGTTGAATTACCAGTCCAAGATACATTATATACTGGGAAAATTATGCTTTTGTTTCCACAGGAAAAAGAAAATTTTACATGGGTTTTGGTCATTTGAGTTCAATGGGTTACAAATACTTGCCATTATTTAAGAGAATTGGTTACAAATTATTGTTGGTTAAGATAAGGAGAAAAAAACTGTATCAAATTCCAAGTAGAGGAGGATGTAATGCTTTTACTTTTGGTTTGAGGAAACAGTTTATTTGATGGCCTAAGCATGTCATGAGGGTTTGAATATGTGATATTTTGGGTCTGAGGAAGTAGTTTGAGATATAAAAATATGGAACTTTAAGTTATGAGGTTTGAATATAAATAGAGTTTATGTGGGGTCTAAGATTTAAAGGTTTTAGGTATGAGAATATAAAAGAAATATTTTGGAAAGAAGGAGAGTTTATGAAATGTAAGTTACTGGAATATGTAAAAGCAAGTTATGAAGATCTGAGGATGAAAAGGCTTAAATGATGATAAAAAAATGAAAAAATGTTGCTTCTATGCAGATCATACTGGAGTAGTCAGGGATAACATGGCTAAATTAAAAGAATAAATTAAAACAGAGACAACAACTATTCGAGTCTCAACAGATTGGTACAATTCGTCAAAGATAGGGTTTCTGTTGTCCAGGCTTTGGTCCTAACCCAGCAATATCAGAGGCTCAGACAGTCAGAGATGGAGCTGACCCCTTATTCTCCATCCTAAAATGGAAGATTCTATTAGGCTCCTGAGAAAATGGGGGAATGAAAGACCCCCTACAATAGCTTTAGCTTGACTGCTGTAATGCCATTTTGCAAGGCATAAACATAAAGAACAGGATATCTGCGGTTCAGGAGAAGAAGGCCAAACAGGAGTTCATAACTATGGTTGGCCACCCGGTCTTGGGAGAGAAACCATTGAGTCAAAACCGGATGTCTATGGTGGGCCACCTGGCCTTGGGGAATAGACAGTTGGGCTAGGAAAACACCACTGTGCCCTAGACAAGGCCAGGTCAGCCACACACATCAAATTAAAGATATGTCCCCAAGTTCACCCTGGCCTTATTTGAATCAACCAATGGGAACCCTGTAACTATGCTTCTCGCTTCTGTAACCGTGCTTCTGCCCCTGGGATCCTATAAAAAGTCCCCCTTCCCCTAGGAAGGCACGCAAGTCCTCCGAGAGACTTGTCGCCCCAGGTACCTGTGTATTCAAATAAACCCTCTTGCTGTTTGCATCTGATGGATGGTTTCGGCGTGTTCCTTGGGTTCGGGGTCTCTCCTGAGGGAAGATCTCCTCTGGGAATCTTTCAGTGGTTGCAAATACTGTGAAATAGTTATTGTGAAAGTCATAATGTGGTACTAAGAGGAGGGTAGTGGAATTGGGAGCACATTTCTTTGTAATCAATTCTCCTTAGAGGCATTTCTGCTACTGACCACCCAACACCCAGCCGTTCTATTTCCTAGCTCACTAGAAATTGTCCTGTATATTTTGCTTAAGTAGCTTTAAAAAAGAAAACAACTTGATTTGCCAGGCATAGTTGCTATGTAAACTCTGCTTGGTCTTCTGTCACTAGATGCTAAGGCCAGTATCTCTTTGTGGTTGTCATCATCACCTTTCTATCACCCTCAAGTTCCAAGACAGCCCCTCCCCTTCTCCAGCACTCTAATCATCTCCAAAATTTAGTACATATTGCAAACCTAGGCAGCTCTTGTATCTGCTGACTCCTGAATATTTCACCTACTTCTTGTTCTCAAATTCTGTAATGAGTCTTCAGAAAAACAGAAAATAACTTCGGTGTGGCAAGTTTGATGCATGCTTCAGGGTATGCAAGAAGAAATGGCATTTACTCAAACAGAAAAAAAATTAGGCAGAAAGTAGATTCCATGTAGGGAAAGGGGACAAGAACATGGGTGGGCTGGAGGGTACTGTGTCAAGTGAAATTTGTAAAGCACAGAAGGACAGACATTGTATGATCTCACTTAGACATAGGATCTAAAGATACAGATTCTGGAAAAGCTGAGAGAAGAGTGGTTACCAAGTGTGTAGAAAGAGTGTGGATGGAGAAGGGGAGGCCTGAATATCAACCTGAACAATATCATTTGATAGGGCAAATCCTGGTGTTCTGTGGCACAGGGGGGTGAATATAACGCCCTATATACTTCAGAATACTTAAGAGTATCCAAACTGAGAAAAAATTTACCATAAATGATAGAAATTTAGGTTAGGGATATGCTAATTACTTTAAGTTGATCACCACCTGATATATATAAGTGTGTGTATGTGTATATATATAATTATATATAACATATAATATATGTATATAATTTTATATATTTATATTTATTTATATTAGTCAAAACTTCATGTTGGGGTTGTGGATGGGCTTGGTAGACAAGGCTGTGTAGGTTTGATGTTCTGCACTGCAAAGAACAAGGCAAACAGAATTGTGTCAATTAAAATATTTCAGAAGTGAATTAATACCTAAACGCCAGGTAGAAGAAGTTGAAAACTCTTTCCTGCCTATGAAGTCGCACTTTAAGAATTAATTTTGAGTTGGTATATAAAGACACCTATCTCAGTAAAAGGTTTTTGTTTTGGAAATGTTTCCATTAAACACATTTTAATTTCTCATCTAATTTGGCATGTATCTAATTTCTTCATTGTAAACCTCAAACTGAGCAGAGAAAACAGAAACAAAATGTGTCCAAAGCTTCTGTTTTCATATTTTCCTGACAAAATTTCTAACTTACAACTCCTCCAACTGGTAACTTCTGGGTTTACTTCCTGCCTCCCGGGTCACCCTTCCATCTTCATGGGCCTCTAGCCTTCTGAGATGTCGGGTTAGGTAGAGCATGGTCACAGGCTGCCTCCAGGGCTGGGAATGCAAGAGGCACAAAAAGGCCTGGTCCCTCTGAGCCTCCTTATTGTCTTTTACCTGCTGTGACGCCCCAAAGGCAGCTTTTGCTCAAGGCTTCTTATAGCCCAGATCTGAAGGAGCTAGCACTGCTGACTGCCTGCCCGGTGCTTGGAGGCCTGTGTTCCTCTAAGTACCTCCCTGGAATGGCATTGCTTTCAATAGGAAGACATGTTCCTCTTACCAGTTCCCAAAGCATGACCTGAGGCAGAGCCAGGAGTATTGGCGATGCCATACACCTGCCTGCCTTGTTTTATTCACAGTAACCTCACTTCTCACCAGGTGGATGTCCTGTTTCTTGGACAGCCATAAATAAAGTAGATACTGTGAAACCCTATGTAAATTTATGTTTGATCAAATTCTTTATTTCATTATTGACTGCCTTCACTTGTGTGGCTAAAAGAATACAAGAACCTTTCTTCAGTTAAATCCTCGATGCCTCTGCCCTTGTAAACTAGAATCCCTTTCTAAACGGTATTTAACTTTATCATTCTAAAGACTTTAGTACCTTTCTATACTTTTAAATTTTACTTAAAGATTTTAGACAATTCTGTTTGCCTCTCATTTTCTGTTTCCTTTGCTACATTACAAAACAGTCCTACTTTCCTGCATAATAGAATTATTGAGATAATGATCACCTCTTAGAAAAACTAAAAACAAAACCAATATACACACCAGGAGGAGCCCCAACTTCTGACCATCATGGGAGCTCAGTTTCCTGACATTTTAGGCACAGCCATGTTTCTGTGGTCATTTTCCAAGGTCTTGTTCTCCTGTTCTCTGCCAGGAGTTTTTTTCAGCTCTCAATTCTTAGATTCAATCTTTTATTATGATACCAAACAAAGGAATATGCTTTTATAACATCCTGTGAAGAGAACTCTATAACGTGCCTGGTATTTGCTACCATGGTCAAATGACCCTAGAGGAGTTGTTTATCCCAATCACTAAAAGGCTAAAAATAGTAGAGATGGCGAACATGCTGCTGAAGAAGAAAAATAACAGACCACAGAGGTTGACCCTGTAATAGCAAAAGTATTACAATCTTTTCATTTCAGTATGCAGTCCACTGTAAAAATCTGTACTCAGTCAGACCCAGGAGAGTACATCTAGCTTAGTATGCAGGAAGACCAGGCTCACCCGAATGAGAGATGATCTCCATTCTCCATGCAGAAGACCTTTATGTTTGACTCCAGAATAAGCAATACATGGTGAAGACTTTTCTCCCCAGATATCCAGGGGATGACCTTATCATTTATCAGTACAAGTCTGTCCAGACAGTATCTTTGCTGATATGTATGATGTGTCCAGCACAGGGTACCAGAATAGTTGCCTACTCTAACCACAGCATGACAGAGTGCAAGTGTATCTCACAGTATAGGAAAATATGTTCCCCCGATGTGATTATATTGCTTCCTTGGCTCATAAAAGAGAAAGGTTGATATGTCCAGGTTTAGTGGGTTATATATAAATCTACACACTTGCCTGCTCCTTGGAGCTATTAAAGGATATATATTTTATGATCCTATTGTTTATTAATCTCCCAGTGAAACTTCACTCTGCCCATTGTAGAAAGATATTGGTATGTGTGCCTATTATTCAAGATGGTTAGGCTCTTTTATATCACTTTATATTGGACAAGGAAGCATAGGAAATCTAAGCCGGCTGCCTCTTTCTAGGTCTGTTGGTTTAGATATACTACCAAAGATCTTACACTTTGAGAGGATTTTTCCTAGAATAGTGAGATATCCATCATTCTATAGGGATTCTCTTAGCTATAGTTTTAGAAACCATGTATATCCATAATAGTGTCATAAAGAATATCTAAGCAAGGTTCTTTGTAAGAGATGCATATTTTTTTTAATTTTGGTGCCTCAACTTATGCAAATTATTGCAAATAACTGAAACTTTTCTAGAATCACACATGTATTAAATTACAAATCCTCTTTTATTAATTATCCAGAGTTCAGCATGTGCACCAGGGAACCGGTTTTTAACACTTGCTAATGTTAAAATGTTTGTACGCATAAAAATAATGGAGCCCTGGGAAGGAATGGAGCTCCAGCCAATAGCACATGGAAGTCTCTACCTCCTGGTTTACAGAAGAGAAGATGGTGTAACTTCACGGTGCATTTTCTTCACAATCAGAACCAGGGACATCATCCATTTAGTAGTGTGTTTATGCAATGGGTTGAAATCTTGTAGGAGGACTCTGGAGTCTCTGAGGAGATTGAAAGGAGAATGTGAAATGCAAACTCAAATTTTACTGGCTGCAAATGGAATTGTAAAGCCCAGAGATGAGGTGGCTCAGGAACTCACCATCCTTTGGGTAAACTGAGGTTTGCAGGGGATTCAACAGCAATGCCTGTGATTTTGTCAAGCGTCCATCCCTGTTGATGCACTGATTCTTGTCACAGCAGACACCAAGATCTGGGGACTTTGTCATCCACGAAGAACCAGATGTTGTCTTTGGACAAACAAGCATGCAGAAGCAGTACAGGGAAGGCACTCCAGCAAAACACACCAGGCCTTTCCAGTTCATAGCTCTGACAGGCAGAGCTGTGCTGGAAAAGGACACAAGAGCGTTTCGTGTCATGTTTGAGATTGTGCAAAGTGTGAACGCAGCTTCGTCTTCAAATTAAAAACCCGTAATTTTTCTAGTCTTGGCAAGACTGCTCCAAGGTTGCTCAAAATGTTAGAACTGAAGAAAAAAAAAGGAGCAGATACCATGTTTATGAAAATTAACAGAGACAGTTTCATAGAAATAGGAAACAAAACCAAGCTTATGCAGAAGCTCTCGGAGCTGTGAGGAGAAAGAAAATTAAACAAAAGGAGAAGCTCAAAGCAGAAGGTCCAGAAAGGAAAGTAGGTGGTGGGGGAGGGGAATATAAAACAAGGAAGAGAGGGGAAGGACTTGGGACTATAGAAGAAATTCTTAAAAGTTAAAAAAAAAAATTGACAGGGAAAATTTTGAGAAGCAGTCACTACTGAGTGACAAATAGAAATTCAGGGTAAAGGAAGCAGGAGTCTGAACTGAGAAATGCTGATTCCATTCCAGCAGCCACTTCTTGGGAGGAAGGGGAGTGGAGCGAGGTGCTAGACCCACGTTTGGTAGACAGCTGATGTTCGTTTCTGGTGCAAGGCAAAACCTCCGTGGAGATGCTAATTCCATCCTGAGAGCTATCACTTCCGACCCAAGAGAAATGATTTTACACCTGCAAATAGTGAAAACATAGCAGTCCTTGAAGAAATGTGAGACGCAGAGCCCATCTATGACAAAACATAGAAATAAAGCTCTGATTTTCCTAGGGATGCTTTACACTTGCTTCTAAAATTCTTTTAATTGTTTAAGTATGTGTATGTGTGTTGGGGGAGGGATGTATGAAGGTGAGTGCAGGTGCCTGCGAAGGCCAGATTCTCTGAAGCTGGAGTCATAGGTGGCAGCGAGACTCCCAATGTAGGCGCTGGGAACCCAACTCCAGGCTTCTGCAAGACCAGAAAGGGCTCTTAATGGCCAAGCCATTTCTCCAACCCCTTAGACTTAACTTTTAAAGGCACATGAATGAATCTTTTATCGACTACTTTCGTTGTTCAATCAGTAAGGTTTCTTTTATCTCCATAAAAATATCCCTTATTCACTCTTCAATGTCCTGTAGCTGCCGTTATACCTATATAGTTTTGTATAGGTGTGATGCATGTGTTCATATGGGTGTATGTACATGTACATGCAGCGGCAGATGCACATGCATGTTAAAGCCAGAGGTCAATGTGTCTGTCTCCTTCTGTCACTTTCTTACTTATTTTGAGACGAGGTCTGTCAATGAACTGATATCACATGTGCAAGCTACTTGCAGGTTATTCTAAGGAAACCCAAGTTCAAACGGGTCACCCTAGCCAGGTACGATGAGACCTGTCCTCTGGAACTGTTGACCTGAGCTTCCCTGCTTTCCTGAATCTGAGGTCTGTGGTTTGGGGCTCTACCAAAGAACCAGCACAGTATTTAGCAACATGAAATGGGTTTATTTACAGTTTGGGCTACAGCTGGAAAGAAAACTTCTCAGCTTTTCCCAGCCTTTCCCACGGCAGTATTATGCATGAAACAAAAGCCAGGAAATGTGAACATGTGGATTTAGCTGTGAGGTAAGTCACCTGATTCACTCCCTCTGACATCCTCCTCCTCTGTGTCTCCTCCAGCAGCTCTGCTCCTGGTGTCAGGGCTTGGGACTGTTCTCATGCTGGGCATGGGGTTTCCTTGAGAAACTCTGATTCTTTAGGGTCCTTGGTACATAGTTAGAACCCCTCTTCTTTCTTGTCTCTTCCTCAATCTTGAGAGTTTTGGAGTGATGTGAAAATTCTGGAACTATGACTGTGCTAGAACACCATGGGCAGAATATACAGTAGAAGTACAGTACAGTTAGAAGATATCAACCAGTACCAGGTAACCATGCTTAGGAACCCTTTCTTTTTTGTTTTTTGTTTGTTTGTTTGTTTGTTTGTTTGTTTTTGAGACAGGGTTTCTCTGTAGCTTTGGAGGCTGTCCTGGAACTCGCTTTGTAGTCCAGGCTGGCCTTGAACTCACAGAGATCCACCTGCCTCTGCCTCCTGAGTGCTGGGATTGCAGATGTGTGCCACCACCGCCCATCGGAACCCATTCTTAATGACCTCTCGGCTTCATTTCTGGAAGGACTGGCATAAGTAACTCCATTTTGTGTGTATGCTGGTCTCTGAGATAAGGCCTTGCTATGAACTCATGGTCCTCTGGCTTTGCCATCGTGTCTGTCATAAATCCATTCTGATGTGACAACTCCTCATTTATTTGCTGAAGACATCGCTGATCACCATCCCGTGGTTCGGTTTTAACTGTCCTTGGTGAGATGAAATCTGTCCCAGTTAGTCTGATCTGACACTGGTAGTTGGAACTTAATGGCATAAAGACCCTTTGGGCCATATACAAGCATCTGAGAGGTCAAAGGAGGGCGCTTAGGCTAAGTTTACCCAGAAGCCATTTTCATGTTGAATTTTATCCCTTCTCTTCTATTACACAAGTTGTTCTTGCACAATGCTAGTGTGCAACAAGTATAACACTTTACAAGGAAATTAAAAAGCAAATCCAGGAAGGGTTCATCATTTACAAAACAGAATTTTTTTTTTTTTTATCACACATACTATTGTCAGGATTCCCTAGATAACATCGGTTGATCCTTTTCATTTTCAGAATGCCACTGTTGAAAGGTGAGGTGCTTGCTTAGGCACATATAATTATTTGTGCTTCCACAATGATTGTAATATAATTAGGATGACATCAGCTGGTGAGTGCCTTCTGTCTCAGCTTTGTATTTAAGAAGACTTCTATAGTGGAGGAACACAAATTTTCAAACCAACCAACAGTAGTGTGTGTGTTATCTTTCACTTTTGAAATAAAATTTAGAATATTTACAGCTTTAGACTTCTACAAATTTAGTGACGAGTACTTGTTATCAAAAGTAGACTTGTTATCTTAGATACAACATCTCATATATACAGCAAAACAAACAATTACTTAGTTAGGGGAAACAGATGCAGAGCAGCTTCTCAACAGCAGGACTCCTCAAGTAGTGAGGTCCCTCGATCAGAATGGGACCAAATACAAACAGCAGAAATGAAAAGCGTTTCCTTGTATTTGAGGTATTTAAGGTCTAGTCTAGACGCAATATGTGTTATATAAAAGATGGTACTTACTGGCTACTTTGTGTATTAAATCCATGTGCCCTTAACACTACAGATTTTCCATAACATTTACATAAAGCTTAGGTACACCACATTTTAAGCTCTCCAATATACATCTAGAGTTACAGGCATACATAGGGCACAAAATGTAATAACTTAAAGTGTGTTTCTTTAACCAGTATTAAAAAACAATCATGAAAGACTGTAAAACAGACTCCCATGTTTAATGATTTAGTTTGTCAAAGCAATGAAAATGTACTATACAGCAGAAAACAGAAGAAAGGATCTTGACAAACACCAACTATTAGTGTGGCCTCTTTAAACCAGTTTTTGTAAGCAACACTAATGGCAGATCAGTGTTTTCAGAAAACCCACTTGCTTTAACATACTCTGGTTCTAGCTCTATGTGGATGCATTAAAATGTGGACCTTGGAAGCTGCTTCAAATAACCTTGATGTTTAACTCGCCTGGTTGGTCCTACACCAACATGTTTAGGTTTCATCTTCCATTGACCTTTTGTGACATACTATAACCATCTGGATTTGCCCTTAACAATTTACAAGTTGGAACAAGAGTTTTAGGACCAAATCTTATAGGAGTCTCATTTAAAGTATTTCCCATTTTAACTATTTTTTGTCAAATATTTCCACACCTGTAGGTTTGCATAGCTTTCTCCCACTCAAGCTTAATTTTTGTCACAAAATTTCATAACTCAGCATCTGCAATTTTCTGACTCCCCAGCATCTAAGAACTATCTGTCCAGAAAACAAGAGAGGCAATGCCAGGAGAATATCTCCTATTGTATACACTCCAGAATTAGGTTTTCTTCTTAACAGAATGACTTTTTATATTTTAATGAAGTCTTGGGAAGTTGTATTTGAAACCTAGAAAACAAAGACATGTGTTTTAAAGACCTCATGGTTATACATATAAATACAGGTAAGGCATGTGTTAACATTCCTGGAGATTTTCCTATTTTCTCTTGCCAAAAAAATATAACATTTCTTGAACATCTGTTTAGGTCCTGTGCACCAAGTGGAGTTTGGTATAATTTGACAGTTTCAATTTGTGTGAGCACTCATTTACCTATAAACAGATTTGATACCATGGGAACAATATACAAAGATGACATGTATGTACCTAAACATTTATGGTACACATACGCAGCTATACATTAAAATACACAAACGGATTTCACAGCTCAGAGTCATCATTTGACTATTTTTTAGACTACTTTCCTGATTACTTCCTCCACAGTAATAGCAACCCTTAATCCTAGATCTGTTCTTCAAAAGCCTGACTCCTAGTTCAGAGACAATAAAGAGACACAGCATGCGACCTGTTACAGAGAAGAGCCGAAGAGGCAGTGAAAGCAGAAAAGCCCGAAGATGAGGCTTCTCCTGCAGATTTAGTTCCATTATTTTAAGAGTTAACCAGGCAGATGTGGCGGTGCACACCCATTACCCCAGCACTTGAGGGTTAGAAGCAGGAGGGTCAGAAGTCCAAGGTCCTCATTGCTAATAAGGATTTTTTTAAAAATTTTGTTTATGGGTGATATATACACACCTGTGTTTGCATGGGCTTAAGCCCGTGCGTATGAGCAGAGGCCAGAGTGGGAGGTCTACCATCCTGCTCTCTCACATCCCAACTTAATCTCCGGAGACAGGGTCTCTCACTGAGCCTAGAGCTAGACAGGAAGTAAGGAAGCCCTGAGGAACCCTCCTGTCTCCAACCCCACCCTGTATTGGGGTTGCAGGTATGTGCACTGTCACACTGAGCTTTTTATGTAGGTACTGGAGATTCAAATTCAGGTCTCTGTGCTTCCTCAGCTCATGCTCTCGGGCCATTGCTCCTGTTCCTGCACAGGGATTTTGAGGCCAATGTGAGTTCCATGAGACCCTGCCTCAAAAGACAAAACCAAAAAAAGCAGAGCTAATCAGCCATGGGAGACGTCCTTACAAATGGAAACTTCCTTTGGAATAAACTTTAAAGAGGTCATGGAAGATAGCAGAAGTCTCTGTGGAGAATGACACCAGAGCATCTAGGCCCACCTGACCTGAGAAAGCCTCTCTTTTATCCTAGAAGAGTCCACAAGCCCTAGAACCTGAGTAGTGTCTGTCCGGAATTCAAGAAAGCAAATGACAGAACATGTCCTGTTATATCTAGTACACACACACACACACACACACACACACACACACACACACGCACAGTGGTTCAGTGAACACAGAGAATCTGACATTACTTTTTTTAAGTAATACTGGCTCCATCCTAATTACTTTATAAGCACTTATAATTGTCATAGTGTATATGGGCCAAGTGAGCATTAAAATGCTTAACCAAACATAGGCTAACAGAGGCAAAGGCAGGTGGATCTCTGAGTTTTGGGACAGTCTGAAGTACATAATGAGTTCTAGGACAGCCAGGGCCATGTAGAAAAACCATCTCAAAACAACAACAACAACAAAACCAAATAAACAAAAAATTTAGCCAAACAGCACTGTGTATAATCAAACATATGATATATCCATCAGCGATGAACTAATGTTCTAATTACTTTAACACTGAGTAGTAACTTTATAGCAATGGCAGAAATAGCCACTGTTACTTAACATTTATAAAATACATGTGTATCCCCTTCATTCTCATGCACAGCCTAGAAGCTATGCAAAACTGTCTTTGCATACATACCCAGTCTCCCAAGTTTTATTCTCTTGGTTCACAAATCTACATTTTAAATTTGTCTGGTGTGAAGTCATCTCTAGAGACTTCTGAGAATTGGCACAGTCACATTTTACAATTTACCCCTCAAATGCAAAACATCTGTCACCTCCTTCGTGGCAAGACTTCATATTATATATTCTGAGCAACAGCAAAAGCCTACCCAAACCCAAATGCTATTGTTCTGAGAGTCTGGGCATCTTCCAGATTTTTTCATGAGCAGGATGGCTTGTGCCTTACAAATTTAGCCAACATCTTTAATAAATACTATATGACAATTTTTATAGAAACGAAAGTATTAGCTAGGCACAATAACACACACCTATAGTCTTAGCTACTGGAAGGCTTAAGACTAGACAGATCACTGCTATGAGTTCAAGGCTGACCTGGGCTACAGAGCAAGACCCTTTCTCAAAAAGAAAACAGAAAAAGGCAAAAAGAAATAGTAAAAATTTTAAATTTAAGAACTACATATTATAATAGCCTTGGCTATTTTTAAATGCTGTTGTATTTATAACATATATATATATATATATATATATATATATATATATATATACATACATACATACATATATACACACACATATATGCTAAGTGAGTCATCCATTCTTAAAATCAAAGACTACACATTTAAAGCAATAGCAGTTACTCATTTTGACTACTTTAAACTGCAAATACCAAGTGATTTGCCCTGATGTCAGTTGTTAGGTAGGAAGTAGAAGCAGTAGAAGGCAATGGAGATGAACAGCTGATAAGGAGCAGTCAGACCCTAATTCCTATTTGTCCATTTTAAATTATCTCTTGCTCATTCTTAGCTAAGCAGCCAGGGGATGTCCTGACTACCAGTCATAAGCAGTCGCCAGAGTGACAGAACAGTTTCTGCCTTAGACCTCTGTTGATGAGTAGTAACGGACACTAGGAGGAAGAAAACTCTAAAGGCATCATCTTTTAAAGCTACCAGTCAAAGAATAAAGTGACAGAGTACAGAGACAATAATCCAAGACTTTGTGGACTAATCCTCCATTGGATGGTGCAGTAACATCCCTTTGCATCATGTTGAATTTTTCTTTGATCAGGGTACAAGAACAAAGAAATTCCTGCAGCACATTATAACCAGTACAAGGATATTGGTAGACTGGTTGGCAAATACTGCCCTTAATTCTCTTGAACGTATGTTCTTCCAAACTATTAGCTTACATTAGATGACATATACTTTATCCTGAGATGTTTCTTTGTTCTTAATTACTAGATCAGATATCTCTAACAGATATCATACATCATACCCACCTGTTTATATGCCAATATTCTAGAAATATGTTTAATAGCGCTAAGTATATAGATTTTAAGAAGCCAAGAATACTTGAAGTCAGAAACACTATGGTAATGTAAATTTACTACATCCACAGACAACTAAATCTAAATTCTATGTATGATAACTTTTAATAAGCATAGGCCATTAGGTTATATGGCCAAACCTTCATATTTAACTTTAGGTTCTAAGTAGCTTCAAACTAAACAGTTCTACATAGCAATAGCTTGTTTAACTAGCTCTCCTCCTTCTTCAGTCACAGTTTGAGAGTTCATTCAAATACCTGCAATTAGAACTGACTGAGACAACAATTTTGGGGAAAAAATATAAAGGCAGTTTAAGATGGAAAACGAGGAAAGGAAGAAAAACCCTCCAGTTGCAGTTTAATAGAAAGATATTCACATACACACGTGTGCACATACACATGCAAGGTAAGTTTTTGCATTAGGCATGCCAGGAATATCAGGTCAGCCAAGCCAAAACCTGGATGAGTTAAAAAAAATAATAATAATAATGCAAGCTTGGAGTAGCTAGAGTATACAATGGTAAGACCAGAATCAAACCCCATTTTTCTTTTGTATTCCTCCTTTGCTAGTCACGAACACACTGAAATTTTCCTGTTGGGCAAACTGGAGAAAAAGTATCCAAAACGGCCCCAAAGATTTCCCCCCAAATGACAGGAATTCAAGCTTTCCTTTCAGACATACCCACATCTTGAACGAGTCTTAGATGAAAGGAACCAAAATGTTCCTACCTGACATCCCCAAATGGCTCATAGAGTTCACAAAATGACACGAAGCCGAATTTTCCTGTCTGGTAAACTCAAATGGCTCCAAAGAGCACCCCGTCCAAAACAAAAGCAAAAACAGGAATTCAAATTTTCCTCACAGCCGCTGGCAAGAGAACCAAGCACATCAGAACAGCTGAAGACACAACATTCCTAGTTCCTCTTAAAACTGGCACCAAACTCGAGCCAAAGGCACGAAGGGCAAAGGTCTGAGGAAAAGGCCGCAGAACCAAATGACAAGAACCAAGCACGAGGTGGCACTTTTTCTGGAGTTTTCCAAAAGATACCAAATCACAAAACCAAGTATGCTTCAGCTGAGACGGGACAAACCGGTCCCTGAACCCAAAGCTTCCTGAGTGAGAAAGGAGGACAGTCCCAAAGCAGAAGAAAGTGTGAGTGCGTCTCCGTGCCTGGTGGGATAGCATGACCTGAGGCAAGCTTGCCAAGGGCAGCACCAGCTCCCTCAGGCTCATTTCCTTGGCTAACACTTCATCGAAGCTGTTGCCAGAACCCGAGGTCACACTATTTCTGACTTTACCACAGTGGGGACAGGAATTGGTAAAAAGTGAATGAGTTTACAATTGGGGCCAGAACTTGGGAGAGAAGGTACATTACCAGAACCATCTCCTGGGTTATGGTCCCTCCTCTGTAAGTTCCTCTACTGCTATCAGGGTTGGAGGCTACATCCTCACCCAACATGACTTCCCCAGTGACATCTTAATTTCCTAGGGCTCCACTTACGCTGTGTGTTAGACTACCAGCTTTTGAGTCTTCTGTCATGGAGTATCCCCAGAACGACTATCAACCCACCATGAGAACCACCATCTGACCCTTGACTTATAACAAACAAGGGCCTTTAAGAGCAGCAAGAACAAAAGATTCAGAGAGGAGATGGAGCTCAAGTACCACCAGGAGATGAGACGCTCCAAGGGACTTTGTTGGCAACCTTGATGCTGTTACTGAAGATCTCACCAAGATGGATGGAAAGAACCAGTTTCCCCATCAATAGGAAGCAAAACAGGTTAAAACAAAAACAAAAACAAGCACCCCCCCCCAAATGAGAAACAGAGAACAGAGATAGACTTTACATACACACAGAGAGATGGGGGGGAGGGAGGGAGGGAGGGAGGGAGGGAGGGAGGGAGGGAGGGAGAGAGAGAGAGAGAGAGAGAGAGAGAGAGAGAGAACCAGGACAAGACCCTGGGGGTAAAGGAGGATGTAGTTAGAGTTTTCTGGCCTGGCCTGCAGTCAGGACAAATCTCTCTCACCTGCCAGTCCCACAGTCGCCAAGAAAGCACACAAAAACTTATATTGTTTAGAAACTGTATGGCCGTGGCAGGCTTCTTGTTATCTGCTTCTTCTATCTTAAATTAACCCATTTCTGTTAGTCTATACTTTGCCACATGGCTTGTGGCTTACCAGTGTCTTTACATGTTGCTTCTCATGGCGGCGGCTGGCGGTGTCTCCCCAGCCTTCTACTTCCCAGAATTCTCTTCTCTCTTGTCCCGCCTATACTTCCTGCCTGGCCACTGGCCAATCAGAACTTTATTTACACAGAGCGATATCCACAGCACTTCCCCTTTTCTTTTTTTTTAAAGGAAGGTTTTAACTTTTACATAGTACAATTACATATAACAAAACAATTGTCAAGCAAGAATTACAGTTACAATATTAAAGAAGATATCCTATCTATCTTATATTTGTGAGTCTAAGGTTTTATATCTAACTTATCTTTTATCATAACTGAGGAAACTATCTAGTCTTCAACCACATCAAAGACCTCAGAAGGATATAATATTACCTGAGAAGGATGCAAGCAACTTTCGGGAGTCTTGCAGGGTAGACAGAGACAGCTGGCAGCCTGGACAGTCACCTAATGTTCCTTTATAAAGTTGGGGCATTTGTCTTTAGCCCACAGGGTTAGAGTCTCTCAGTCATTTCTCTCAGTGTCATGTAGAATATCTGGCAGTTTCCTCTGAAAGCAGGAACCTGAAGGACCATTTTGTCAAGCAAAGTTCAGTGGTCATCTTTTTATGGGTCCTGTATGTCCAGTTGATCAAGTAGTCCAGGCAAGAACAGTTTCTTGCCCAAATGGCTATTTTGGCCAAGGTAAAGATAAACTCCATATGAAGTGTCTTCAATGCCCATCCTCCTCTCTGAAGTAAATCGGTGCTGCCAGGAACAGACATGTCTCACTGTCCAGAAAGTCTAAATTTTGAAAGTATTTTAAATGCCATATTCTGTAGGTCTTTGAAGTATTTGAAGATTACCTATCTATCTGAAATATGTCTATGTATATCTAGAAGACTTAACTAACATGGCTACGAGTATGATTATCATAGATGACTAATTATTAATCTATTTTTAATTATCCATTTCAATTTAAAATGAGCTATACAAACATAATACCTTAAACACGATTAGAAATATACACAAAGTATAACAAAATTAACTTTAAGTTTGTATCAATATACTAAAATCTATACCAATGTAAAACATTTTAAATGAGTTGTTGCTCTTTTAGAAGTAAGTTCATTAATCTACCCTTTCATCCTATCATATCTATATCATACCCCCTAGAGATTGCATTTATAATCAACCTGTTTTAAATAAAATAGTGGTTTTTCTCTGTCCCACACCAGAGGGCTCTTCTGATTTGGGACACAAGAAGCTCTTAACCTCTTATTTTAACAATGTGCTTGGGTTTAGAGAAGGAGTGAGCCAATTCCATCTCCAAAGCCAGCTGGGAATTTGGGCATAGTTTTTCTTACTACTTCCTGCTGGAGGGGGGCGCTGTATCTTAGGGGGACACAAAGAAAATTTTAGGATTATGTAGTAGTCCATTAGGGTGAACCTCTGAGCCAGCTGCCTTGAAACCATTCTGGATGTTGGATCATCTGGGCCATGGTGTCATTGGAGACCTTTCAGGTGGTCTTGGCTGATCAAACCTGCCCACGTTGGGCGCCAGATATTGGTGAAATTATTAAGGCCACTCCACGTAGTTAAAAGGGAAGTTTATTTTGTGGGGTAACTTACAAATGAAGGGGTAGGTCGCAGAGTCTGGCAAAGGTTTACTGGAGAACTCTGCTCGGTCCACCTCTCGCGTCCCGCGTCCCGGAACCAAGAGAGTCAGTCCTTCCCGATCCTTCGTCTTCGGCTTCCTCCTCTGCCCCGCCTTGTGGGTGTGACCATTACCGAAGCCTCAGTGGGGGTTGGAACTTCCAAGCCAATGCTGGGATGCCTATCCACTACAGGAGGATGTGACCTGCTTCCTTCAGAAGGAGGAAGAAAAGACTTCTGCCATGCTGAGGGCCAAGAATCTGCAGATGAAAGCTGTGCCCACCATCTGCTGCCACCTGTACCATGCCAGCCAGGACCCAGGTGTTCTCTGGCACCATGGTGACTTGCCCACAAGGATACAGAGGAAGACAAAAAAAATAGAAATGAGAATTTCCTGTTCTTCAGCACACACACACACCCAGGCGATCAAAACCACAAGGACATCCAGGGCTACAGAGGGGAGGGCGTGCTGTGCATCATGAGGCAGGCTTAGTGGCATGTGTGAGGTGCCATGGGGTAGGCTGCTCGAGCTGAGGCATCTAGGGCCAGTCGAGGCTCCTCCCCAGTCTTCCAGGATGCCCTTCATCTTTGTTGTCTGTCTGTTTTCACACCCGACCTGCAGTCTCAGTGAGCACTCTGGCTCCTTGAGGCCCTTTCACCAAGGAGCCTTCCAGGCCTTTCCAGGGCATGCATCCCAGGGGCACTGGGTCACCATTGCCCTTCCAACTGGACCGCCCGTTACTGTGGTTACTGCAACTGTAGAGTGCCAGTGTCTCCTCATTTTGGATCAATATTTTCCTTTAGTGTTACCTGGTTTTTCTCCCACCATTTTCCTTAAAATTTGCCCCCACCATTGCTGCCTATCTTGCCCTTTGGTCTGTCCCACTCTTTGTTTCAATTAATTGGATTTTTTAAATGGAAATTTAAGTGTTCTTCAATTTGGCTAAGCGGTGTTCTTAGCCAAAGAAGTTTATTAGAGTGCGCATCTTTTGATTTCCTCTGGGATCTGTCCAGTTACTTAGAGGTCGAGTTGATATTGAAATGCATTGTGAAAGCCTTTGGCTAGATGGTGGAGCACAAGGCTGTATCTTTGGTTTGCTTTTGACTAATTTTGGGTTACTCAGACATTTAATGCTATGGGTACAAATTCCAGAGATTTTTTTCACTCAATTTTTGTGGCTGCAAATTAGTTTTAGTTATTCCAAGGTACACTACATTCTGAAAGTGTTTATAAGTTCAAAGGATAAAGGTAGAACGTAAATTTAAGTAAACTGAAAAACTTGGAAATTCATCTTCTGACATTTCCCAACATCCAAAGATTCTGTTCTCTCTCAGCATGGTTTCATTGGGGGAAACTCCTCTATTCCTGAGAGTATTATAAAACATTAAAATAGTGTACAATACAACACATACTAGTGGAACTTCAAGATAATACAGAATTCATTGTGGTCTTTCTCATCTTAGTCTCCTCATAAAACTATGGTCTCATCATAACTGTGATGTGTGTGTGTGCACGCATGTGTATGTGTGTGTGTATCCATGCTTAACAGGTTCTCTGTTGGTTTATACTATTTCTAGATTGAAACTGACAGATACGGTTTTATATTGTTGTTCATCACATCTTTATCTGTTTTATGAGGCTTTGGGCATTGTTAATTCCAGGCAGATGATCCCTTCCAGGGTAACTATTTCTTAAATGTACAAAATAATTTGCTTGAGATATGCTTTTCATATGCAAACTGCCTATCCAAGACCCAGACCGATCTTCTTTAGCTGAGTCTCTCACACCAAGGCACGGTGTCTCCCGCCCCAGTCACTCATAGTTCAAGCCCAGACAGCTAGAGAGTGATTCTTTGTTCTCCCAATCTCAGCATCCCTTAGTTGCCTGTTGTTCTGTCTATGGTTGAGGCCTTGTAGGCTTTCCCTTTGTCAGTGTTGGCATGTCTAGTTCTGTCTCATCATTGCTCAGGTCACGTTTAAGCAGCCTATTGGTGAGACTTCATGAGTGTAGTTTTTGACATTTCTAGAAGACACAATGCCACACCACACTCTGTTTCTTTGGCCGTCATAACCTTTTAGCCATATCTTCCACAATGATCCCAAAGCCTTAGGTGCAGGAGGTGTGTGTGTGTGTGTGTGTGTGTGTGTGTGTGTGTGTGTGTGTGAACAATTAAAGAAAAAGAAGCCATGAACTTGAAAGAGAGCAAGGGGTTGGGTACATGGGAGTGTGGAGGGAAGAAAGGGAAGAGGAAATGAGGTCATTATAAACTTGAAAAGTTTTTTTTTTTAACTATTTAAAAAAAAAACTAAGCTGGATAAAAACTGTTAACATCCATCAATGTATTGGCAAGGGCTTACTTTTGTAGTTTCTGGAAACTGAGAGAATGTTGGAACTGTGAAAAGTAACCAAAGCAGGGGTACAAGCAATAAACAGCAAAAGTGAAGTATCTTTGAACACCACCTTCGCATAAACACAGAGAAGGCAGTAGAAAATGAGAGAGGACATCCATCTCCTCCTAATAGAACTGTTGAAATGTCGGGAGAAGAAATAGCAGCACAAACATTTTGAAACATTGGCTCTGCTTCTCTCTTTGATCTCAGACACGGTGGAAACTCTTTGTAACAAGGAGAACAAAGGTCAGGTGAGCGGAGTTTCGCTGCAATCCGACTGTGATTGCACAACTGAAGTACTCTTTTCCAGGAAGCCCTTGTGCTGGGCTTCAAAGGAAGAGGCTCACAGCA
Organism: Onychomys torridus; assembly: GCF_903995425.1. NCBI lineage: Eukaryota > Metazoa > Chordata > Mammalia > Rodentia > Cricetidae > Onychomys > Onychomys torridus. Next base: position 19,235,061 of record NC_050453.1, read on the forward strand.
TCATGGTTCTTGGAACACGTTTCGCCCTTATCTTCACATCTCATCTCTTAGCGGTACTGGTTGTGTCTCCACCTCCTAGAGAATGTACATGTACAGTTGATTCATGGAGTCTCTTGAGTGTGAGGAATGAGCAGAGACTGACTGAAAGGGAGCACAGACCAGGGAGCTGCAGAGAACAGTCTGTGAAGGTGAAGGCTGGCCTCGCGTCTAGGTGCGTTCCAGCATATTTCAGGACTGGAGAGCTGAGTGGGTTCTTGGTGAGAACACAGCGTCATTCAGGACCTCAGCCCTGGGTACAGGAATGAATGGACACTGCAGGCAGAGCGTCAGTGTCTGTCACTATGTATATATAGGGGCAAATCTGTTGACCTCAGGTCTCTCATAGCTGGTTTATCCAATCCAGCCAGCTCTTCCCTGGGCAGGAAGAGCAAGGAGAAAAATCTAAAATTAGTAAATTTGCATTGTCTCACAGACTGTGAAGAGAAGGTTTTGAAGTATTGAAGAGCAGGAAATGAGATGACAGGGAGCTAAGGTCTCAGAAGGCGGCTCTGGGCTGCTTTGAAGACCTGTGGGAGTTCAGATCTCAAGTTGTTGAGTTTTCCTGTAAACTATTTTTGCTGTGATGTTTATACAGCTCAGTGGTATGGAATGTTCACATTGTGTAACCATCATCACATTTTACCCTGTTCTATACCCACACTGCACTCCAGCCCTGGTCACTGTTCTTTGTCTACATAAACTTGACTCTATTAAGTGTTTCATATAAACGAAATTATTCAGCACTTATCCTTTCATATGGGCATTAATCAATTTAACAAGTAACATCTGTGGCTGTACATGTGTCCCAAGCTCCTTATTAGGGATAAATAATATTTCCTTGACTCTATATACCACATTTATTTAAATGTTACCTGTTGATTGGAATTGCTTCCATTTTCAGCAGTTACAAGCTGCTATAATCATTGGCCTACAGATCCATGGTGGAGATGCTGTTATCTGTTCCTTTGTCTTTACATAGGCACAGTTTTCCTTTCCTGTGGCTTTAGTTACAAGTAATCAATTGTGGTCCAAAAATGGAAGTTTCTAGAAAGAAGTGGTTTGTAAATGTGACACGTGATCGGGAGGTCATTAGAATCTTAACATCCCTTTGCAATGCCTGTCTTATTCAGCTCACCAAATCTCATCAAGATAGTACCATATCTTCTCACATCATCAAAAGATACAAAAGCATGCATGGTACCAGATACTTAGATATTCCCCTTTCATTATCTTTTTATATGACATTGTTAGAGTTATTCAATTATTAATTGCTGGTAACCTCTTACTGTGCTTAATTTATAAATAAAACTTTATTATAGGCATGTACATATAGGAGAAGAGTTGGTATAGTTCTGGTGTGATGCCATCTGTGGCTTTGTGTATCTACTAGATCTTGGAACAAAAACCTTTTAATAAGAGTGTGTGGGTGTACCTAGAAGAGAATAACTTCACCTGCTGAGCTGTATGGTGCTTCTGTTTACATTCTTAAAGAAAATGCCACAGTGTCCTCTCTTTACAATCCTACCATCAGTGCATGAGGGTTCCAGTTTGTCCACCCACTCAACATCACTGATTTCTGTGTTTTGGATATTGTTGTTTTACTTTGGCTTTGGTTTTATGTATTGCCCTTCTTGTGTATGTGTATGTACGTATATGCATGCACATATGCCATGGGGCATGTGTGCTATGGCATGTGTTTAGAGGTCAGGAGACAGCTTACAGGAGTCAGTTCTCTCCTTCCACAATGTGGACTCTAGGTATTGTACTCAGGCCATTAGGCTTGGCAGCAAGTGTCCTTACCTGCTAAGCCAGGTTACCAGCCTGCTACTGGCAATTCTGATGAGTGTGAAATATCTTATGGTTTGCTTTGCAATTTCCTTTGGAGATATGGAATGATTTTTACTTAGTTATTGGTCATTGCACATCATCATCTTTGGAAAATGTCTCTTCAAGTCCTTTTCTGGTTTTGGACAGGGTTGTTTGGGGTTTTGTATTATTATTCTTTAGTTTGGCTTTCTATCAGTTTTTGCATCCATACTTCCCGAGCTATATACATCTGGTATAATAAACCTCCAGTGTGTAGTTCTTCTGGGAATGGGGTCACACCACTAACCAGAATGTGAACTCCCATTGTTTAGACAGAATGTGGACAGACTCACTAAGCTTTTGTGGAATCATCTGTTGGTTTCTAAAGAATTAAATTGTCCTGTGGGGAAGTTATGAAACCTGCAATTTAATGTCTGACCTTTCAGAAAACTAAAACCACAAGTTTTGAAGCCAGTACCCATGCACCTTTGAGAAGAATGGGGCCCCATTGCAAATGGGCAGACAACACTGTGAGAAGCCTCTGAGGAACTGTCCCTCAGATGGCATACTCTGCCAGGATGCAGCCCTGACCCTTGACTCTGTCTCCATAGTCTGAGAGAGAGACTAAGGGTGCATGGTCAGGCCAGACTGGGTGGTCAGCAGCATAGCAATGGTGACCAAAGAGACAGGACCAGGAAAGGTGAAAAGAGGGAATGGCAGGGAAGCAGAGTGACTTCCCAGAGCCGAATGTGAATGGGTAGTGGTGCTTACTGGTGCTGGGTGTGAAACCCGGGGTAGTGGTGCTTACTGGTGCTGGGTGTGAAACCTGGGCTCTAAGGTAGAGTCCAAGGTAGCTGGAAAAGGCTGGAGGGGGAAGAAAGAGCGTCGCTCTGAGAAAAGAAAGACTGTGTAAACCGTGCTTACTCTTTGCCTCTCCCAAGTCCATGGTGGGCTAATAATTTATTCTGTGGTTCAGGAGTTTGTAAGGTATTTGTGCTGTTTTTGAAGAAGTGATAAATATTTATGCCACGCTAGGGAAGCATGGAGGAATGAAGAGCAGAGCTGTCAATAGCTAAGCCAAAGAGTCATAAACAGTCTGACAGCTGCTCAGACCAGCATGAGTGACAGCCACCCTCCCACTAGAAAGTGGGAGCTGTAAGGAAGACCAGTGAAAGAAGCGTGGTGCCTCAGGTTGTGTTCAGATTTCCTTGCACTTCGTCTGGCTGCCTGCCCTGTGCCAATGGATTGGCCTGCTGTGGGGGTGTGCATAGCTTGTGATGGGATTTTTACCTGAGTCTTTGGAAACGGAGGTTGGTAAATTAGTGGTGAGGGGGAGGATAGTGTTGGTGTCCGCAGAAGCAGCAGGCTGTGCTTCATTCCCATGGTGAAGTCAATTAGACAAGAATCTCTGCCTCTGTTACGGTGGCTGAACTATTTAGCCCTGCCTTTCCTACTCATTTAGTGACTCTGATGGCCTGTGCTGCACAATCGGCTTTCTTTACCCAGTGCTCAAGGAGGCTCCCGCTGCTTGTCTGCAGACATCGTCTGATGGGAGCAACCGGACTTGCGTCCTGTGGGGAAAGGCCCGAACAGAATTAGTTGTTGATGGGAGCAAGAGTGGGAACCACTGAATGGAGAGGACTGTGGAACAGTGCTGAGAGATTTGAAAGGGAGCAAGAATGGTGGCCGATACGGAAACAGTGAAGGAAAAGGGCATGAGTCATGCACGAAAGAGGACAGAAAACGGTTTTGCTTTTCCAGTTTCGACTTCATCCTGGTTTCTTCGGGTATCACATCATCATCATTTTGCAGTAGATTTGTTTGTGATTTTTGGCTTTCTGAATATTAATGTAACAAGAACTATTTTTTTTTTTTTGCATCCAAAAGGCTCTAACATGAGTTATTCCTTGAAATAGTGGTTGTGAACACGGGGCTCCTTTTTTTGTTATTATTGTAGTTTATTTGCTTTTATCTTTCTTTATGGGTATGTGTGTGTCTGTGTGGGTGTGTATACACATGTGTGTGTGTGGATGCCTCCAGAGGGCAGACCAGGCTGGAGTTACAGGTGGTTGGGGCTGAATGATGTAGGTGCTGGGAATTGAACGCTAGTCCTATGCAAGAGCAGCAAATACTCTTAACTACTGAATGATCACTCCAGCCTCCTGGCTTTCTTTTTTAATTTCATTGACCACTGCAGCAAAACAAGTCAGACGTGAGTGGTCACTGAGTATATTTGTCACATTGAACCATTTAGAAAAGGTGATTTTAAAAAAAAATCGTTTTTGAGGGAAGGTTTTTTTTTAAATTGATTTATGGTGTAATCTCATAAATAAATACCACACAGTTTGGCATGAGTTATCAAAAGTTCATCAGCCAACACTGAGATGGAACTATCTATACAAAGTATTATTGTTTTACAAATCATTAAAATGTTAAAATCTACTTAAGTTTGCATGAGAGTTCATAGTAGCTTATATACATATAAGTGGTAGTAATTAAAATATGAGGACACCTTCATTTAACTTAATTTTATATTACATCTTAGAGAACTGCATCTTACTTCCCACGGTACAATTATTTTTTAACTTTCGTTTTATTTATTCTTTGTGTCTTTCACATCATGCTTCCTGATCCTACCTGTCTCCCCGACCCAAGAATAAAACAAAATAAAATTTAAGAGAAAAAAGGAAAAAGGGGTGGGGGGAACCAGTTGGAAACTGCAGTATGACATGGTGAGTCACACAGTAAACCCCTTTATCTATACCTTTTTACATACAGGCATTCATTGCAAAGAATCATTGGTCTCTGTTACACCACTGATGCTGGACCCTCACTGGGACTCTGCCTGGGCATCCTGGTGCTGCCTTGTGTCATGGAGATCTTGCAGCCCTGGGTCTACAGGACAGACACCCCACCCCCACCCCACTGCTGCCATACTACAGCAGATCACAGATGGGGTGGATGTTGGGGTAGGCCAACACATAACCCAGGTTCTGGACCTGGCTAGATGCAGGGTTCATCAGCCCACCAGCTCTCCCCTGTCATCACCACCAGGGTGAGCTCTCCTGCATTGCCCTGGCTAGTTCACCCCTTGCAGTGATAAGCAAGGGGCAATGCCAGTTCTCCAACATCTACACCTTCAGAGCCAGTGGTACTGTGTTGCCCAAGTGAGGTATAAGGGCCACTCTCCTGAATGCTGTAGCTGATGAGGGGTAGGGACAGCCCTCCAGCTCTCATGACCTCAGGGCCAACTCTTCTACCTGCCTCAGGCTTTGATGGGGCATGGGGAGCATCTCTCCTCTGCCCATGCTGCCACATGACAGATTAGTAAAGGGGACAGCTCTCCCAGGCTCACCCACACCTCTGCCAACAGGGTCAGATCTGCTGTACTGTCCAGGTGAGGAGCAGGGCCCACTTTCTCCTAAGTGCTACTGATGGTAAGGGGGTGGGTGGTCAGCTCCCTTATCCATCGCAGGTGGTGAGAGGCAAGGGGTAAGGGAGCCAAGTGTTTTATGACCTGAAATCTTTCATCTTCCTTTTTGGCCCCTTCTGTTCAAAGCATTCTATTATATCATTTTTAAAATATTCATTTTTAAGAAAAAAGGAAGTCTCAAAAGAGAGAAACAAAGGAAAGCAGCAAAGAAGGGTTAGAGAGGAGAGATCTCAAGGGGGAATGTCGCTAAGGACAGGCCCTTAGAGGGGGGGCCTGTCCACAAGGATGTTCACCTGTGATGGTTCTTCGCTCATTGTAGTTTACTTTTCTTTGCACTGTGACCAAATGTCCAACAACCACAACTCAAGATGGGGAAGGCTCCATTTTAACCTACAGTTTTCAGGAATTCATTCCATGGAGTTGGAGAAGGGAAGAAGGAGAGAGGCAACAAGATCAGGGAGTTGGTCACAGGCATCTGCCACCAGGAAGCAGAGAGACGGTGCTCTCATTCATGCTTTCTCATCTGCTCATTTTCACTCAGCCCTGGGCCCCAGCCTGTGAGATGGCACCACCTATATTCACTTAAGCCTCTCTGGAAATTTCTCTCACAGACTCATTCTGATGTGTCTCTTAAGACAGTTCCGAATGCAGGCGGGTGCACAATGAGGGTGACCCATTACACCCTGTCAATAGAAACTTTCCAGAAACCACTGGTGTCTCATTAAGTAGTACTGTAGGTGTTTAGCAGTGTCCAATCAGAGGGTGATGTGGGCTCTCCCGAGAGAAGTACTAAAGGTGAGGTCTCTCTAGTGGGACACTTTCCTCCCATTCTCTCTTTAAGCTTGGAATGCACTCTGGTGGAGGTATCTGCACTGTACGCTGGCACTTTCTTTTTGAAAACAGATACAAAACTGAACATTGGGGACAGCAAAGATGAATTTTTGCTTTTTGATGTCTTTCCTATTACACCCAAAGTCAACTTTGCTTTTTAATTAGCATAAAGGTTATTGAGTTTTGTCAACAGTGTTTCTGTCCTACTGATTGGATGAACTATTCATCTTTGAGACCACTGGAACACATATCTTAGAAAAGAAACATGAAGACATTGTGATCAGCTAACTTTAGAATAACTCCCCCATCAAAGCTGAAAGAACCCTGACTTAGTTTAATGTATTGAAATGCTCAAAGCTTTCTTCGGCTTGTCAAAGGGAGATTGTGGGACTCAGATTAGCCAAACAGCCATCAGTTTATCAAAGGCCACCTGGCAATTTCTTGTCATTTTCTGTTCACTTTTATCTGTAATGAAGGGGAGGAGTACTGAGAACATGAAAGTATAGAATCTTAGTTGTTGAATAATGGCGGTGCCACCTTGACAGGCACAGCGCTCTTATTCATATGCTGAATTCAAAATCACTCCACCTGCTTTGTGGGTACAGGGAGAATCCTTTGTTGTGTATGTAGGAGTTACTTGAATCAGGAAGGATCCAACTCTTTTCTGAAGTGAATCACTAATCCTTGCCCACTCCTGGATCAGTCCTTACAACACTAGAATGATGTGTTCCCCTCCTACAGCGTGCGTGCGCGCGCGCGCGCGCGCACACACACACACACACAGAGTTCAAATGTGAGGTCCTTACAATCAAAGTTTCTTAATAATGGGGCCATGACTGTGAATTAGCCATGTATGTATAACATGCATACACTCCTTTTGTAAAATAAGAACGAAAATAAACACTAGGAATACAAAGGATAAATTTTGCTCTTTGCAAAATTTTGTGTCCATTTATAAATGTTGGATGCTTGATAAATATTTTTTAACTGAATGAAGCACATTTTTCTTCCCTTTTCCAGTGTCACCAATGACTGCAAGCTAAAGTGAGGTGCTGGGGAGGTTCCTTTTCTCCCCAGGCCTTCCCAGCTGGGGAGTGTCAGGAACACTTGCTGTGCAGGCTGGCTGCCACATTGGTCTTTTGTGAAAGCCAGAGTTCTTTTTACTCACAGGAGTGCCATTCAATTAGTTAAATATAGTGGCAGGCAGAGAACCAATACCATTTCCCAGTGATTTCTTTGTCAAGTAAAGGAGAGTGGAGGGTTGGACAATAGGATCTCTTGATGTTCTGGTTGTTCAACAGTTGCCCTTGTAATCTGTGAAATTTGGGTTAGGGTGTATTCTCCACTCTAAATAAATGTAGAGGTCGTGGCTGATTATGCTCAGTAGCAAATTCAGATGAATGGTGGAGGGCTGGGAGTGTATCTCAGTGGTAGAGCACTTCCCTGGCACACACAAACCCTGAGTTCTATCCCTGGTACTGCAAAGTCAGTCAGTCAATCAATCAATCATCAACCAACAATCAAGCAAATAAGATCATGTTGTGGATAAATAACTTGTCCTGGGACAGGTGTAGTCCAGTAGACAGCTATCTCCCTTCCTTCTTGCTATGAGAGACAACTTAGATTCAGGGCTAATGTAAAATTCCAAATAGTGGATAAAAATACAGAGTAAACCTTGTGTGCCATAAACAGTGTACCTCAGTTTCCCTCACAAGCCTCTCTCTTTCCCATAGATACGTGCTGAAAGTGTCTATTGTGATTCCATGATCTTTCTCCATTTGTTCACAAGTACATATGTACATTAGTGGCTAAAACCATCCCATAGAATCACCGCATAAAATCTTCTGTCTTCTTCAGGTACATTACCTTTCCAAATTAATTTTTTAATAAAAACGTGGCTGTGAACTTCCTTATGGTTGTACCCTTGTGCACATTTGCAAACCCTATTGTGAAAATAAGTTTTGAAATGGGAATGTAAGATAAAGATATTGTGTACTTCCAGTTGTCATCCAAGCAAAGGTTCCCAGGTTAACCAATGTTCATCATCTTGATCCCCGACAACCCCTTTTCAGTCTCTCAAACTGATGCCACACTCATGTGCCCCTGCCCACCAAAAGTACTTATTTGGAAGAAATCTGTTTCACCTATTGAAGTTTATCTTCCTCTGTTTCTTTATGATTAAGAGCCCTACACTCTCAGGGTTTGCCGTGAAGAGAAGTTACTTGACAGGTACTGACTCCTGGATTTAATCTCTGCTTCTCTGAGTGTCTCCCACACAGTAAGACTATTTCAAGACTAACAGAAGCATGTTACATTAAAAAGAAAAAACTACCGGAATACGGTTATTCATGAGTTGGGTGTCCTCAGAACACAGGTGCTGTGACTTCCATGTCTTTCGATACAGTGCACTTTTATTTTCATTTAATTCAAAATTCTAATTCATTTCTTAATTCCTTTTTTTGACCCATGGTTTATGTAAATTAGCTTCAAATTCCAAATATTTGAGGATTTTTCAGAAACTTTTCTTTGAATGTTTTATATTTGATTTTATTTTAGTCAGAGAATACATGAGTACTGGAGTCACTACCACTTCATTGAGACTTATTTGAAATTCAGACTACGGTCTTTTGGATGAATGTTCTAAGTGATCAAATAAAGGCAGACTTCTGCTAAGTCTTTGCTAGAATGCTCCATAAATCTAACATCAGTGAAATTAGCTGTCTGTACTCTTTAAATTTTCTACATGCATGCTGATTTCTCACCACATAATTCCATCCATATATTAGAAAAGTATTTTTTGAATCACTGAGTAGATGGGATTTTTTAATTTCTCATTGTTGATTCATTTTTGTTTTATGCATTTAAAGATTGGTTATCAGTTGCATGTCTGTCTCGTACTAGTCCTCTTGCTTAATCTAGTTATCATTATATTATTACTCTTAAGTCTTCCTCGCGTTCTTGACAAATGTTGCTACTTACATTTTTAGAAATATGTTTGTTCCTCTTCATTTGCAGAGGCTCCAAGAACCTGTATAGTAGGATTCATGATTGGATACTGATAACAAGATGTTTTTTCTATTATTGTCTTTATGTTTTCGTAGAGATCACTAATTTGTTTCTGATGTTGTAGTTAATCTACTAATTCCTTTCAGTGAACTGCTTGAGTCTGGAATTCAGATGTCTTATTGTTGTATTTTATTCTTACTTTTCCACAGTTATCTTTTTCAATTATGGAGTATAGCTATCAGAGTCATTTTAATGCCTCCATACAATGCAGGAATAGGTATCATTTCTGAACTGATTTCAGTTGATTGTGTGTCCTCATGATAGCACGTGAGGTTTTCTCAATTCTTGGCAGGTCTTAGAGTTTCTAAGATGCCAGGCACTGTGGACTTTATTTTGCTGCGTGCTGGATAGCAGAGTGCTTTAACAATATCCTTGAGTTTTAGTCTTTCATGTAGCTACTTTTCAACAGTTTGGGGTTTGAGGCTTGCTTCATTTTTTATTATTACATGTATTTATTTTTGTGGGTGTGTGAGTGTGCACACCATGGTGAGTGTGTGGATGTCAGAGAGACAGCTCATGAGAGGATTCTCTCCTTCCATCATGAGGGTTCTGATGCTTGGTGCTCATATATTATAGGACACCCCCTACCCCAATATGGACATTCAGAATACTAGCTCTCTTTGGCCCTGTCATAGGTCAAAGATTATTTCACCGGTTCCTTTCAAGTGGCATCTCCTACAGGCGGCTGACTCACATGTGTGTGTGCTGACCCATACTCAGCTCAAAACTCAGTGAGACTTTCTGAAGCTCTTCAAAGCTTTTCGGGAGCTCTCTTGCCTGCCAGCTCTAGCTGCTTTGGTCTCTCTAAACTCCCAGCTTTCTCACCTCAGCTTAGGTCAGTGGATTATCCCTACTTCCCCTGCTATGCTGTTTACTGTAGCAGGATCTAGGTTGCTGACTACATTATATATGGCTAGTAAAGCTTTGGAAGAAAATTAGCATAGCCCAGGGAAGGGCTGCTGGGGATAAAAGCATCAAACTGAGGACCCTAAAGAATATGAGGGTGAAATAATGTCCACAGTAAAGATTCCCCCAAAGCCCTTATGCAGTATGTAATCTAGATTTTCTGATTTGCTTCTACAATAAAGTCATTATCCTGCAACTTGGTAAATCAACAGAAGAGATGATTCTGGATCTTCCAGGTGATGTATGTTTCTGGGAACATGACTAAGAACTCAATGTATAATATGACCTGAGATACAGGAATATCATACTGACCCACTAACAACATGATGTCACAATGCAGAGCCAAATGTTCAACCTTGGTTTCTACATTGATTAAGCACTTTGAAGATCTGTTGACTGAAACCAATAGCAATAAAAAATAACCAGATTTGATATGAAAAAGCAAATGAAGACATAAAATTGAAAGGCATAAAGGAAAATAGTTGAATCTACAAAACATCTGAATACTTGGATCTAGAGACCCGAATTAAATAACCAGAATATTTCCAACTTGTTGGATCACCTTCATCACTGAATCATTCAAATGTCTTTGAGTCTTTGTTGGTCCATCTCTCCTTGGAAAATAATTTTTCTAGAACTACCAGCTTTGCAGAGATTAAGAGTTAGATATATAAAATGTGTTGTATTTTTAGATTTTACTATGTTTTTAAAAACTTGTCATTTTGCTTTTAAAATAATTTGTAACACTACATGAACAGAGGAGGTTATATTTAGGAATACATACACACACACACACACACACACACACACACACATATGCATGCAGCAACAGTTAATGAAAGAAGAGGTTATGAATTTGAAGGAGAGTGGAGAGGAATATATGGGAAAGTTTGGAGGGAGAAAAGAGAAGAAAGAAATGTTATAATTATATTACAAACTCAAAAATAAAAAAGAACTTGTAAATAAATGAAAGGCAATATGAATTTTTAAATTTTACCTTTAAGCTCATGGGTGCAAATTCCTCAGTACTTGTTAAATAATATATAAGCCTGGTTGGAAACACATAGTATTTCAAATTATAAAGTATAATACTCTCTCTCTCTCTGTGGTCAGAGGTCTTATATATCTATTTCTTACTTGGGGTAAAGTGCATAGAGTAAATACATCACATTCAAATACTTTGAATGTTAGGCATAGTTGTATATATTTCTTGACCAAGAAAGTAATTCATTTCCATTTCTAGAACAACATCAGTGACAGGCTTGTCTGGTTGTTTATTTCAAATTCCATTTTCTTCTCATATGTTGAGTTCATCAATGGAGTTTGGATTATATGCATGTTTATTTGTTCTCCTTAATTTCCTTTGATTCAGTTAAATAAAAACATAAAAGTATGGTTCATACCACTTTCTGGAATAACTCATTCAGGAGTTAAAATGAACAATTATCTTTATAACCTAAAGTTTGGTCTCATGAGACTTTTACACAATTATTTGAACAAAATATTTTACTGATGAGATATAAATTAAATGAACTAAAGAAAGTTTTAGTGACACCTTATGTTGTTAGGGTACACTGTTCCAACGAGACATTTTAAAATAAAGATCAGAGTCTTGATTTCTCTTTGACAAATTAAAATGAAAATACTAGCTAGATTGCTCTCACAGAATTTAATAACAAAGAATTAAATTAATAGATGTTAATGGAAGTGTAAAGGGTTATTACATCAAAGAACTTCCAATAACAAACAAATTAGTTAGGGTTTTCATTTACTGCTTACTGCTTTGCCATGACATTGAGAACAAAGAGAAACAAATCAATACTGTTGTAATTTAAGCATTTAACATTCACTAGGACTCATTTGCAAAGCTCCCAGTGTGTACCTGATACAGTATGTTAAAGATGCTGTTCACAGGCTTGTATTTTAGATAATGTTTAATTTTACTGCCCAGGTTTAGCTTCCTACCCCTGAGACTTTTAATGGATGAATAATTTTGCATTACTTTAAACTCCTCTAAAAGTTTTTGTTGTTTATTTCTGTCTCTCAAAGTGTATGAAATGAATCCCAACACACAAGAGTCTGAGGCCAAAGGATTATGCATTTGAAGCCAGTCTAGACAATACAGGGAAACTCTGTCTCCACAAATCAATTAACATTAAATTAGAATTAGTACTAATTTTTCTTTAGATTTTTAGAGTGGAGAAGATAAAGGCATGCCCCTGTGCCATGGGATGTCTTTCTGTGTGCTGTGAATATATGTTATTCTGATTGGTTGATTAAATATAGCTGTTTGGCCAATGGTGAGGCAGAATAAGGTTAGGCGGTACATTTGAGCTGGAGACAGGAGAAGAAAAGAGAGTAGGGCAGATACTTTGAGCTGCCACTGGGAGAAGCACAATGTGAAAGTACTGGTAAGCCACAAAGCCACATGGCAATGCATAGATTAATAGAAATGGTCTGAGTTAAGTTGTAAGAGCTAGCTAGCAAGAAGCCTGAGCCATTAGACCATACAGATTGTAAGTAAGATAAGCCTCTGTGTGTTTACTTGGGTTCAAGCTGCTGTGGGACTGGGTGGGACACAGGAAAACTTCCAACTACACTCCTGCAACAGAATATTAAGTAAGAATTGAAATCTATGTTATAAGAACATTGATAACATTAAAATATGGTCAATTGCCAAACCTACAATATAAAATTCACGTACAGAATATCTGAGCATCATGAGGTTGTCAGAAAGATAGGTGCTGCGTAAGAACCAAAGCAGGAGATTATAGCAGTCGTCACTGAGTGGCACTGTGAAGACTTTTCTGTTGTACATTATGTCATTATGTTTTATTTAAAAAAAAAAAAACTAACAGCAAACATTTCTTAACTATGCAAGCAACTCACATTATCATGAAATTTTAAAGGGGAAGACAAAATTCTTTTTAAAATATGGCTTAAATGTCCTCAAAGAAAATAATTAAATCATTAGGATGTATTTACTGTGATCCTTTGGGGGCTTGAAAATAGCTACTAGCTAGGTGTGTGCATGTCTATAGTCCCAGCAGCTGGAAGGTAGACGCAGAGAGTGCAGAGTTCAAGGTCATCTTCAGTTATAAATGAGTTCAAGGCCAGCCTGGGCTACATGAGATCCCGTTTCAAAAAGGAGAGAGAGAGAGAGAGGGGGAGAGGGAGAGGGAGAGGGAGAGGGAGAGGGAGAGAGAGAGAGAGAAAGAAAGAAAGAAAGAAAGAAAGAAAGAAAGAAAGAAAGAAAGAAAGAAAAATCATGAACTAAAGAAAAAGCAGAAAAGATAAATGAACGACTGAAGATAGGTCAGTTCAAGGGCAAACATGTATCCAGTAATATTTAGTAGGAATGCTGACACAGTGACCCCCATTTACTCATCATTTCACCTTTGCAGCTTCCATGACCTTCAGTCTTCTGTGATCAGAAAAAAGTAAACTTCCAGAAATCGTTTTCTAGTTCTAATTTTCATGCTATTTAGACTACCATGATGAACTCTCACACTGTTATACTCTGTACATGAGACATGAATCATGCCTTTGTCCACTGTGTCCACACTATGTGTGCTACCTCCTCACTGCTTAGTCGTTAACTAGTGTGTCCACACTGTGTGTGCTACCTCCCCACTGCTTAGTTGTTAACTAGTGTGTCCACACTGTGTGTGTGTTACCTCCCCACTGCTTAGTTATTAACTAGCGTGTCCACACTCTGTGTGCTACCTCCCCACTGCTTAGCTGCTGTCTCAGTTTTCAGATCAGCTGTTGAGGTACTGTGGTCTCTACACTCAAGGATTGCTTGTTGTAGATGCCAAAGAACATGTGATAGATAAAAACCAGCCTGTTTAATGAGTGGCACTGGGAAAACTGGAAAGCCTTGTACAGAAGATTGAATTCATATTTCTGTTTGTCATCTTGCACAAAAAAATAATTCAAAGGTAATCAAAGACCTGAATGGAAGCCATAAAACTTTGAAAGTCTTAAAGCAAAAAAGGAGGGGAAACAGCTGAAAAGTATAAGCACAAAATGACTTTATGAATAGGACTCCAATCATTCAGGAAATAATTGTAAGAATTGACATATGGGCTCACATTAAATCAGAAAACTTGGGCAAAGCATCAGAAATGACCTCTGGAATAGACCTGCCAGCTCTTCAGACACAGGACTAGTTGACAGAATATGTAAGGAACTCAAAAAGTTAAACAACTCAAATCAAAATATTCAAGTTCATGACTAGGCAAGTGAGCCGAACACACAGTTTCCAGAAGTAGCAGTACAGGAATGGGGAGCCTCCTCAGTCAGCAGAATGCTTGCAGAATCTGAGTTGATCCCTAGAACCCACATGTTAAAAGCTGGGTGTAAAGGTGCACACTTGTAAAACCAGTGCTGAAGAGGCAGAGACAGGCAGATCCCTGGAACTGAATGGCCAGCTAGCCTAGTCTACATAATGAATCCCGGGACAATGAGGGACCTTGTTTAAAAAAAAAATGAAAAAGATAGACAGTGCCCGAGGGACGACACCCAAGGTCGCAAGGTTGTCCTTTGGCTACCACTTGCTTATGCATGTTCCCAAACATGCACGTACAAAACATAACCATACAAGTAGCCAATAAACACATGGAAAACGTTCAATGCTGTTAGTCATCTAGAAAGTGCAAATCAAAATCAAATTGAGGTGTGGGGAGATGGTTCAGTGGTTAAGAACACCAGCTGCTCTTCCAGAGAACCCGAGTTCAGGTCTCAGAGCCCACATCAGGTGGCTCACAATTGTGTAACTATAGCTTCGGGAGATCTGATACCTTCGGCCTCCTGGGCACATGTACTTGAGTGCACGTGCCCATACATAAGCACAAACACCTACATATATTTAAACATAATAAAAAGTAAATATTTCTAAAAACAAAATTGAAATTCAATCTTACCCCAGTTACAATGAGTATCATCAAAGATTGGGGAACTGTGGTCAGGATGCTGAGGAAAGGGGGGGCCTTTATATATGACACTGTTAGGAACCCATCTGGTAACTATATGTGTGGAGGGTCCTCAAACACTTAGGGTCCAGCTGCACTGCTTCTGTATACCGAGTCATGTAGCGCACTACAGAGATTCCTGAAAACCCATGCTCATTGCTGCAGTATTCACAATAGAAAGGCAAAATTACGTTTTCAGGGAAATGGATAGAACTTGAGATTATCATGTTAAGTGAGATAAGCCAGTTTTACAAAGACAAACATTGCATGTTTTCTCCTGGACATGGAATCTAAGGAGAAAAAGCAAAGTCCATGAAAGTATAAGCAGGACTATAAGGGATATGGAAGGAAAAGGGAAGAGGAATGGGGAAAAACAGAGGTGGAGGAGGGGTGGGTGGGGGGGGGGGCAAAGGGGACCTGTGGGGAGGGAATAAGAAGAGGGGCATGGAAAGCTGTGATCAGGATGTAAAATAAATGAAAAATTTCATCAATAAAAATAATTATGACAAAACAACACATACTAAATAGAAGAAAGAGTAAAGACATGGTGAATATGATTGATGAAAGCACATCATATGGATGTAGTTATGAAATGTCATAGTGAAATATTGTGTGTGTGTGAGAGAGAGAGATATGGCGGGAGAGAGAAAGTGTGTGTGTGTGTGTGTGTGTGTGTGTGTGTGTGTGAGAGAGAGAGAGAGAGAGAGAGAGAGAGAGAGAGAGAGAGAGAGAGAAGGAAGGAGGGAGAGAGAAGATACAGAACGAACATGAGCCATGGTTGGCGCTTCTATAATCTAAGCACTTGAGAGGTTGAGGCAGAAGGATCATAAATCTGAGGCCAGATTGGGTAACAAAGTGAGACCCTGTCCTAGAAACAAAAACAACTACACCAGTAACCTTTATTTTCTTAATAATGGGCTCAGAGTTCCAGAGTAGTCATGTTTCTAGCTATTGTTATTATCTCTTACTGTGTCTAGTTTAGAAATAAAACTTACCGTAGCTGTGTGTCTAGCTAAAACCATTGTGTCTGGTCATTACTGTCTGTGACTCGGTTACCAATGGCATTCCTGGAGCACATCCTTCCAACACTGCACTGTGTGTTCAGTGTGGCCTGTGGGACCAACAGCATCAACATCTCCTGAGAACTTACTGCAAATGCACATCCTTGAGGCTCCACCCTGGACCAACTGAACAAGAAACTTCAAGGGGGCCCAGGTGTACCTACTATAATAAGCCCTTCAGATAATTTTAATGCATGTTGAAGTTTAGAAATGTCCATTTAAGATTTTGAGTTCTGAGACTGGGCCAGAATAATTTCTCAAAAATTATAGCCTGGCCTGATGCCTAGGACCTATAACCCTAACTATTTCAGAGGCTGAGGCAGGAGGATGACAAGTTCAAGGCCTACCCATGTCACAAAAAGAATTCAAAGCAGCCTTGAATGAAATCCTGTTTCAAAATTAAAAATACAAAAAAGAACTGGTGATATTGCTCAGTGGCTGGGCATCTGCCTGGTGTGTGCCAGGTCCTGGCTTCAATCCCCAGAACCATGAAAACAGAAATGAGAAAAGACAGGGTATGGTGGTACATTCCTTTAATCCCAGCACTTGGGAATTAGAGGCAAGTGGATCTCTGTGAGTTTGAAGCTAGTCTGGTCTATGTAGTGATTTCCGGGACAGTCAGAGCTACATAGTAAGATGACCCTGTCTAAAAAGAGAAGGGGAGAAGAAAAATAACCCAGTGTCCTCTCTTGTACTGTTTTTTCATTCTTTCTCTGTCCTTTTCCATAGTCCATATTCTATGCTCTTGGTTTATTCATACATTCACCCTAAAATATTTGGAGCAGCTCACGGAGGAGGGTCTCAACAGTGACCCATGTTTACTGATCGCATCACCTAGTTATGACACGGATGGTCTTCATAAAACATTTCTTTTCACTTACTTGGATTCTTCATTGCAACCTTCAAAAGCAGCTGTTTTTGTTATCCCCATTTTACAAGCAGGAAAGATGAAACAAAGACAAAGGGTACCCACCATTCCTGGCTGAGACTTCTTGCTGCATCCTGCCTCCTAAAATGGTATGGAGGCAAAGATTCTCTGTAGGACTTTTAAGGTCATCTTGCCAATTAAGATGGCTCTGCTCTCACAACCTAATTGTCTTCAAAAAGACCCTGGCCCCCAAATCCATCATTGGGGTGGGGGTGGGGTGATATTTTAACATGAACTTGGGAGTTGGGCACAACCATTCAGACCTCTGCATAGGAAAAGCAGGTAGTAAACATTCTTCCTTGTGCTCACAGCTCTCATCCAGTTGCCTTCCTCTACTACCCTTAGCCATAGAAACAGGGGCACCTGCAATTACATTGCTTGGACCTGAAGATGGGAACAACTAGTGGCTTTGACAGTCAGGACCTTCCGCTTCTAACTGAAAATCAAGCATGTGAATTTATTCATGGCAGTGAGTGAGGAAGTATGTCCATTGCACAGCCCACCACACTGGCATCTCTGCTTCCAGAGCTTGTAGTCATCGCTATCATTTGTACATTGTTTGTAGCCTGCATTTGGGTTGGAAAGGAGGACAGGCTGGTTCTGAAGTCTGGGTACCATTGTGAGTTGTTTAGGATGCCATAACATAATCTACTAGGGGTTGAAGGCTGTGTTGTGGGATAAACATAAAAATCTTGGGTGTTTGCTCCAGGAGAGTAATGTCTTTCTAGCTACTATGTATTAAGGATTCCCGAAGGGCGCATGGTGGTGTTTTGAAAAGTCTCAGGGCTTGCATGTCTTCACGCCCTCAGCTCCTGATGGTTCTTCCCCGTCTTGCTTTCCAGTCCCAGCAGAAGTGCATTGTGATCTTCGCTCTGGTCTGCTGCTTTGCAGTTCTGGTCGCCCTGATATTCTCAGCTGTGGACATCATGGGAGAAGATGAGGATGGACTCTCAGAGAAAAATTGCCAAAATAAATGTCGGTAAGAGGTAACAGCCAAAAATTCTCTTTTAGGGGATGGGTGAGAAAATCAGGGAGGGACCTGGACACCAAGGAGAGAATTGCCTGCTCACATCTGATTTCAGCAAGACTTAGGTGAGGCCTCCCTCTCTCCTGAGAGATACTTGTGTTTACTAGGTCAGGCACTAAGCAAGATTAATGATTTCATTCGCTTGACAACCTGGCCCTAGTCTATACAGAGAGGCAATTGACCAAATAAAATATTTGACAGCCTGCATTTCTGGATACTTCGGTGTATGACATTTTGATCCACTCTCTGATAAAGCCTGGCAAATGCAAGTGCCCGAATGGACAGAGAACATGTTCTAGTTGTTTATGCATCTCAGGATACATTATATCAGGTAAGAACAGGGGTTCCCCAAGTTGGCCTTGGCTTAGCACACAATTGTTTTGTTTGCTTATTCATTTTAATCTAATGTTACAGCAGCTTTACTAACCACTTGCTATCACAGGGCATATCTTGAAATTTCAAGTAATTCATATATGTCAGGGGTCCCATAAGATTCTTTGCCTACTGGCAGATAGGCAAATACACTGTGCTGTTTGTGTCATGATGGAATCAACGAACAATGTGTTTCTCAGAGCATGTCTCCATTCTTGTGTATATACATGATTGTGTTGTGTGACATTAATTATGTTATGTACCATCTCCCTGGGATTCTTCCTTACCGGTAGAGCTATTGTGGCATGGATTCAGTGCACTCTTCCCTGAACTGTGACTTTTTAGGTTTTGTATGTATGTGTGTATGTATTATGTGTGTGTCTATATTGTGTGTGTGTGTGTGTGTGTGTGTGTGTGTGTGTGTGTGTGTGCATTTATAAATATGTGGGCACACGTCCCAGAGATTTCAAGTGGAGGTCAGAGAACAACCCACCAGAGTTGATTCTCTCCTTCCAGGGACTGAACTCAGGTCATGAGGCTTTACAGAAAGCACCTTTACCCACTGAACCATCCTACTTTTTAAAATTTTGAGGTTGGGGATTGAAGTAGGAACATCAAGCTAGAAAGCATGCATGCTCATGCTGATGTAAACTACAATTTAAACTTGTGCTCAGCTCTACTTCATAATCACTATCAGAATTTGGTGACTTCAGTTCAGCTTTACAGCAACATCTGCTAAAATGAAGTCATGTGGACAGCAGCACGGTAACTGGTACACACATTTTACCCTAGATATTTTGCCTGTAAGTTGTATGTTCTAGCATAAGAAATGTTCTAAAAAACAATGGACTTTTCCTCCCCACCTTTGATACATTGCATTCTAGTTACCAGGCAACTAGTATTATATACAGAGCAAAGGACACAAGAAATAGCCACTCATTTGGATTTCTATCCTCAATATTAGAAATGTGTGTCATAAGTACAATTCTTTATTGGGCTAATAGGAGAAAGGTTGAACTGAGATCATTATTTTAGCCTGATTTTAGTCTTTGGTTCTGTGGAAATATATGAATACCCACCTCATGGGAACACAGGGTACATTCAGAGCTTATTGTAGCAAAAGCTTCCTGTAACAAGGGAGTCAACACTACCACTGTGCTTCCCAGAGATTCTGAAGTGGGCATAGCAATGAGAGGAAGGTGGATGTAGCCTCTCAAAGGGGAGGCTGCCCATGTTGGGCAGCATAAGGTGGCCAACATAATTTGTGACTGTTTAGAGGAAGTATGTTTGGCTTTCTCTAATTAGCCCTGGGTCTGAAGTAGGGGTAAACTCAGGAAAAATGGGAGTTCTTGCTGTGTATTATGTTCATTGTTAATAAAAACTGATTGGTCAATAGCAGGGCAAGAAGAGATTGGGCAAGACAGCCTAAAGCAGAGAGAATGATGGAAGGAAGAAGGGCAGAGTCAGGAGAGTAGGGGAGACACCAGCAAGCTGCTGGGCAAGCAGGGCATGTAAAAAATGAGATAACAAGTCATGAGCCATGTGGCAAAGCAGAAATAGAAATATGGCTTAATTTAAGTGTAAGAGTTAGGTAGTAACAAGCCTGAGCTATTGGCTGAGCATTTATAATTCATATTCAGACTCTGAGTCGGTTATTTGGGACCTGGGTTATTGGGACAGGAAATTTCTGATTATATATGGCACCCAAAGGTCCAGCAAGCATTTCCACATAAAGCCTGAAAAACCTTTAAAAAGGATTCTAAACACACAAAAACTTGATTTCTTGGTAACTGCTTTTTCTTGGGTAGGTTCTGTTTGCTAGCAGCAAGCAGAGGCATGAGACTCCTTTAAGAGACAGACAGGTTCCTGACTCAGTGCTAGTGGTGAAAACCCACATGGCTCTTTCAAGAGGCCCTACCACCAAACACTTAAATGGGGTTTATGAGCAGTGGGTGGCATGCTACTCGGTGGCAGCGTGGACTCAGAAACTTCCCAGAGTTGGGATGGTAAACATGTCACTAATTCCTGGCCACTTGAGGCCAATGTCATCTAAATTATTGTTTAGATGCCTGCCCTGTTGCTGGAGATAGCGGTCTCACTTCCTGCAGGCCTGGCCTGGTGGTCCAGGGAGTTGGTTTCCTGGACAAGTCGCTAAAAGATATGGCCAAAGTTGAGTTGTGTTCTCATTATGGTATGGCTGTTATACTTTTGCATATTCAGTCTTCATTCCATAAACTTCCCCTGTAGTTGTCTGTCTCTTTTAAGTGTTCCTTTGCTTGTTTGTTTTGGTTGTTGTTTTGTTTTGTTTTGCTTTGCTTTTTTGAGAAAGGGTCTTATGTAACCTCAGCAGGCCTTGCCCTGCTGATTTTCCTGCCTGTGCCTCCCAAGCACATAGGCTACCACACTGATGAGTCTCTTCTGTTTTAATTTTCCCCAGCCTTCAGCTAGACCACAATGTACACATCTCTGTGCTTTCTCCAGCACCAAGTGTGGCTTGCCTCCTTGAAGCACGCTGTTAATTTTTACCCTGGTCCTTTCATCCTTGTCCTCAAAGCTCCATGTTTTCTAGCTGTTTTTCCTCCAGGCACAGATGCCACTAGTAAAAATGAGCAGGCTGTTCCAACAGAGATCCATCCCTGAGTTCCTGAGACTGATGCAGCCCAGCAGGAAGAAATGCTCTGGTCTGTAGATGCTCCCAGAGGCCGTCATCAGCCTCACCTTCTGTACTTATTATTCAGGCTTTTCTCAACACCTCATCCCTTCTCTGGCTCTCTTCAGACTTTATGGAGACACTCATTGTATCAGGTGACACTACTGTCCAAGGGCTGTGATCTCACAGAGGTAGTTTCTCTGTGGGCTTCTCTAATCCTGGTAGTGCTACCAGAAACAGTACCATGTGCCCAGTGCAACCTTTGCTGAGATCTGTTCCTTAGAAATTAAACTGCCTATGTTTGTCTGTCTGCTCCCTCCTGAAAGTTGAAAACAGCCAGGTAGCTAGCAACACTTTTCTCTGTTTTGATGGTCTCTCCCCAAGTTCTTTTCTTCTCATGCTCTTTTCCAAATATCTCCCTATAATTCATCTTGTTCCACTCTTAGCCCATCTCTCCCATGATGGATCTCCGGTCTGGATCATGCTGCTCAGTCAGCTGTTACAAATCTTACACTTTTGTTACTGTATCTTGCCATGATCTTTTCTGTCTGGTTTGCATTATTTCTTTGTCCCACATGTTACTTTTCTGATGTGTAAGTGTACTAACAAGAGATAATCATGCACTCACCCATCATTTTCCCATGAAGATCTATAAAATGCAAATTGCTCAAAAAATGACCTCCCAATACCTTTTATTTAAGTATGAAGATGGAGTCTTGCTGCATTACCCAGGTTCTTGTGGTTTGCATCCCACTGCTGTCTTCCTCTTTTGAGATTTTCCTCCTGTAAGAACACCCACCTTCTTGTCATCTCAAGACTCCTGGTCCAGAATTGCAACCCAGTTGGATTATTCATGTTTTTCCTACAGATACATGACCAATTATTTTATGGCAACTTTGGCTTCTGTTGGTGCCATTGTCACTTTTGAGCCTTTCATTGCATACCAGGCTGGATTTTTAAAAAAAAAAAATTCCTGAAAACAAGAACCCACACATTGTCATCCGCCAACCCCTCCATCTTACATGGTACTTCAGCACTATGCCTTTCAATAGGCAAGAATTTTCATGTGATCCAAATGCAAATTACTGAGACAGTACAGTTCATTGGGGTAATATGTGTGACTTGGGTCAATTTCTTATTTCTCCATAATTGAATTTTCTGTGGGGGAACAACTGAGGGTTGTGAGAGCAAAGACTAAAGTGTAGATGACACAACTAGAGAGTGTCATGAAAATGAGTTATCATATCACCACACAAAGTTCTGATTTCTGCTTCTTGATGGCAGAGTGATTGAGAAAGAAATAGCTTGACAAACAAGTTTGCCTTTTAATGGTAACATCACCTGTTTCCCTAAGAGGATAATCTTTGATATAGTTTTTAAAAGAAAGGCATATGAATTCCAGACAGATAGGTGCCTTGGCTGTTCAATGCTATAGAAATCAGCTCTGTCTCAGGGCTACTACTGCTGTAAAGAGACACCATGAACATGGAAACTCTTATAAAGGAAAACATTTAATTGAGGCTGGCTTATAGTTTCAGAGGTTTAGATCATTATCATCATGGTGGAGAGCATGGCAGGATGTAGACAGACATGGTGCTGGAGAAGGAGCTGTTACATCTTGATCCACAGGCAACTGGAAGTAGGCTGAGATTCTGGGTGTGGCTTGAACATATATGAGACATCAAAGCCCACCCCAACAGTGACACACTTCCTCCAACAAGGCTACACCTACTTCAACAAGGGCACCTCTTAATAGTGCCACTCTCTATGAGCCAAGCATTCAAACACATGAATCTATGGGGCCATGCCTGTTCAACCCCCACAAGCTCCTAGTAGAATGTGACTGAACCTAACCTTGTTTACACAGGCCCACAATTAGGATCAGTGGATCTCAGGAAGACGTAGGTGATCAAAGTACTGAGACTGAAGTGCCCTGTACTTGACTGTTGTGACCAGTGTGCCTGACAAGTTCCTCCCCCACAAACAACCTTCTTCCTTAACCTGGGACCAGGGACAGGAGGTGTCAAGAAAGAATGGGGTTTGTACATCACTAGCTAACCTTCTCAGGTGGCAGTAGGTGGGAACTAATCCCTAAGAGACAGAGCCAGCAGGAGCACCGAGAAACTGTCCAGAGCTGTGTCTTGGTCAGTCACAGACAGAGGGACGTCAAAGAAAAGAAATTTGTGGAGGAATTGCTAAAATCAAATTGAATAATTTAGACTACCTTTTTTTTCTAACTGGCATTAAGTAAATAACTTTCAACAATAATTACAGGCAGAAGATAAAAGCTTAATTCTAAATGAAGGCAAAGAGAAGCCTCTAAACACATTTCAGAGCAGACGTTTTAATGCTCTAAATTGACTTTCATATATAATGGCACATATTAACATTTTCACCATTTAGCCCAATCAAATTCATATTTCCTAAATATGAGATATATTTACTAGTCATCATACTCAGAAAACGATGTTTATATAGCCCCCAGTTAAAGAGAAATCTGAAATTATTTTTTTAAATAATACCTTATCGTTAACATGTAGTTTTTTAAAAGAGCAAACCCCGGTGAGCGTGACACTTCCTCTTGGTCCATAATTACCACTCAGGGAAGCAGCAGAAGCTAATTATTTCAAAGTTTTGATTTTAATGAAACTTAATATACAACTAATGATCCTGACATTTCC
Source organism: Onychomys torridus (assembly GCF_903995425.1). Lineage (NCBI taxonomy): Eukaryota > Metazoa > Chordata > Mammalia > Rodentia > Cricetidae > Onychomys > Onychomys torridus. The sequence continues at coordinate 19,258,834 of NC_050453.1, forward strand.
TGTTGCCAGGTTGGTTCTCCAAGACTATTTGAATGTAGTGTACATCTCTCAAAAAGTTCACTGAACATTTATAAGCAGAGCCATACCTGATAGTCATGACTAATGCCAAGAATGGTTGTCAGCATCAGACAGCAAGGATCGTAGCTCTGTGCAGCCAGCCATTCATGGGGTGCAAAGGAGAACCAAGGCTTAACCAGAAGGAGCAGAAACATTGGCAGAAAATATTGTTGTTGTTAGGTCTTGCATCCCTGTGGAGGTCAAAAGCACGAATACGGAGGTTAGAGGATAACTTATAGGAGTCAGTTTTCTCCCATACCATGTGGATCCCAGAGTTCAAACTCAGATTGCCAGCCTTGGTTTCAAGTGCCTTTACCAGCTGAGCAGTCTCACCAGCCCTTAATTGCACCTTTTAAGCCCAAGATTTATTTGAGGCATTGGTTCGGATTATTTTTCTCCATGAAGTTAATTTTCTTGGAAATTCCACTGGAATCCCTCTGCTTCCTTATATGTAGTATTCTGTGCACATCCTGCCATCCTGATTAGCTCCATTTCTGGATGTTCCTCATCTTTACCAATGTCCACCCACTGCTGTGGTTACTCCAGATGACTTCCTGAGTGCCCCCCCCAACACCAGATCTCAGTGCCTGTCTGTGCATCACCTCTGTGGCTGAATGCAGCCTCTCTGCCAATTTCCATCTCACAAGCCTCATAGGAAGCAGTGTTACTGTAAGATGTGTGCTCAGAATACCTTGTTTCTTGGGGGCTTCCACGCTGCCTAGAGCTGACCTCTGCCAGAATGCCCTTTCTACGGACAGATACCAGGGTTAGTTAGGGTTTTCGTTCCCAGGAGTTTAACTCATCTCCACCTGCACAGGAGTCTTGTCTTGCAAAATAAGTCTCTTGAGGTCTGTGAAAAATCCTGTTAGAAATCTGGACTAGGTTGGGGTGGTCGTGCACGCTGGTAATGCCAGCACTCAGGAGGTTAAGGCAGAGGACTGTGAATATTCCAGAACAGCCTGGGCTACAGAGCAAGATCCTTCCTCAGGAAGAGAGAGAGGAGCTATGAGTAAAAGAAGGAGGGAAGGAGAAAGAGATGAAAAACAAACAAACAAACAGGACAAGAGACACTATGAATTCCACCCACAGCATTAACTGAGCTGCTGGATGGAAGGAGTCTGGAGTGTGGCTGTCATCCTTCATGTTGTTATTTATTTTGTTTGTTATTAGACAAAACAAAACTAACCACAGAAGCAGGGGCTAAGACAGAAACTTTCCTCCCCAGTTTGAACACATTAGGAATATTGAGCCTTGGACATTTCAGAACTCCCCAAACATTCACATCAATGCCTTTTTATCTCTCAATATGATCTTAGATGAGTATTGAGTTTGGTTCTTGCTTTGTGGTAAGTGAAAGTCAAATCAAGGGATGATTTAGCAACTTAAAACACACTCAGTTGAAGTGGAGTCAATCTAGCCTGGAAATGTCACATTACAGATTGATTATATTGCTTTGTACCTAACTGCAATTCCTTCAGGGTTAGGCATTGATAATTACTCCAAAGCTGAGTTTGGGTCCACAGCACCCAAATAAAAGTCAGTGCAGCAATGATTACCTATAATCCTAGCAACAGGAAGCAGGGAGATCCCATGGGCTCACAAGCCTAGAAAGAGCCCAGGTTAAATTGGAGACACACACACAGGTGGAAGCAATAAGGGGCCCCAGTGTCTTCCTATAGCCTCCATAGGCATAGCCACAGATGAATACACATGTAAATACACACACACACATACTCACTCACTCACTCACACACACACACACACACACACACACACACACACACACACACACACAGAGAGAGAGACAGAGAGACAGAGACAGAGAGACAGAGAGACAGAGAGACAGAGAGAGAGAAATTATTATACCTTCAGAGGGCACCGTTTTTATTCTATTAAAACAGTCTCACTTCAGAAGTTGCTCTCATCCTCATCCTCCTGACCCTCCTCTTTCTCCTCCTCTTCCTTCTCCCAACTTCTTTACTTCTTCTGCAATTTGCCTGACAGATGATAAGATTTGACAAGCCTTCTCATGTATATGTTTAATCACACTTTATCTGATTGACTCTTTGGTCCCTATTGCAACTTTGGCAAATAATGGAGAAATGACATTTGTCTTTGTAAACATCATCATCACATTTGCATTCATTGTTTGATCCCAGAGATGCTTGCCATGTCTAGGAGGATAGATGGCTTGTTAGGGCAAACACTTTGAGAGAACACATCTGAATCACTGCATTTTAAGCAGTCTGCTCTTCTAGACTTTGTGCTTGCTGGAGTTGAAAATGATTATCTTATCAATATTTGAGTTTCTGGCAACTGGAACACTACCAGAGTGTTTGAAGGACCTAAGTGCTGAGGACAAAAAGGATGAAGGAATACAGCACAGACATAATACTCTTCTAATAGTGCCCACCGAGAGTGGGCATTCAAATCAGGTATAAACTAGACTATAGAAAGAAGAACAAGATGATATGAAAAAAAAAGAGGAACTGAGTCAGAGAAAGAAAGATCCTCACATCTCTCCTGAACTAGTTAAGGAAACCTCTTCTGGATTTGTATTTTTCTGCCTGTTTAAAAAAAAAAAAAAAAGGCAACAATCTAAGGCAGCCTATCAAATCTTCTCTTCCCCTAAACTATGTAAATTAATAAAATAACAGAAGATCAAGAAAGTTGATGGCATGTTTCATTAACATGTCTGCAAAATGCCTAACCATAGCTTCAGAATTTTTAAGCTTTTAGGATTATCTGTCAAAGTTTAATTGATGGATGGGATGGGTTCTCTGTCAAGAAGCTGTGTTATGGAGGGACTGTGTTAAATCTAAAGCTATAAAGAGAAATTATTAGTCACTATCATTAAGAATATCTGAGATGGATGAGTTCAGACACACATTCATCACCCATCCCCTTGTGAAAGTTTTAGACTGACAGGTGGCTACTGTCAAGGAGTCACAGGAAAGAGCTGATGACTCTAGGGAGCAGCCAAGTTGGCCACAGGATTGAAACACTACTAGCTATTTCTTAATGGGAGCCACAGCAAAGACTTGGCGAGGTGCAAGCTCAGCTCTGAAAATAGCAAGCCCTAGGCTCTGTGCTAGAGTACATAATGTGAGTGAGAAGCAAAAGAAGAAAGAAAGATCGGCTGTTATCACTATTAGGGGCCACACACCAGACTTAGAAACCTGGGCTTCATTTTGAAACTCACTGAGAGCCACTAAACAGTTAAAAATACTGAGTTGGAGGGCAAGAGAGTTGGCTCTGTGGTTAAGAGCACTTGTTAATCTTGCAGAGATCAGAACTCAGATTTGGTTCTCAGCACCCACCTGGTAACTCATAACCCTTCATAACTCCAGTAGCAGGAAATCCAGTGCCTCCTTCTGACCTCTGTTGGTGACAGGTACACACATGGTGCACCAACATACTTGTAGGCAAAACACCTACACACATAAAATAAGTCATTTAGAAAAAAATTTTAAAAGAATATAGGCACAATTCTATGTGCATTTCAGGGGAACATGTTGACATGGTCGTGATGGATGGGCCAATGAGTTATTTCTCAAATACATTCTTAGCTATCTGTTCTAGAATCCTGTAGGTGTGTGCAAATGCCCATTCCTGGATTTGACTAAACCCTAAAGAATCAGAAGTCCTATGAATTTGACTTAGTAATCTTCATTAATGAAATACAGTTTACTATTGGAGGTTAAAGTATGGGGATATCTGGGTGAGTGGATGGAGAGAGCTATATCACCAGTCCTAATGATGTTATTTTAGCCACCTCTTCAATTTGAAGCAGGTAGCTTTGTTGCAATATTTCCAAGAAGTCAGAACATTTTACATTTCTCTCCCCTTCTCAGTACTAAGACTTGAACCTAGGACTTCACATACAATAGGCAAGCACTTTACCACTGGGACACACCCTCAGCCCTGAAGTTTCCAATGTGAGGTTTATTTTTCTGTGTAAGTATCATTGAAAACTGCTAGCAAATACTGAGGGGTAGTTCAGCATATTAAACTGGTCTAGTGCCTATACCCAGAGTTACAGCTTGCTGTATTTGGGATGCAGATCTATTCTATATTATCAAAAGAGTGCTTGATTCACTCATTTTTCTTCAAACGCAATGATACTAAATGAGTCAAACACAGTCATAGCTCTTGAATTTTCTCATAAAATATAGAAAAAGATACCAAACACCCCACACTTTAACTTGTTTCAAGTGGAGAAGGGGCTGTAGTCTTTGCCTTTGTTTTGCTTTTTTGAAGCCAGGAGATGGTTAACAATCTAGTAATTTTCATGACCATATGTAAGAAACTTTAAAAAAAAATGTGTCTTTTATGCTTTGATTGGGCTAGGAGAAGCCACAAGATGTATCCACATACACATAGAGCTGCTGCCTAGCTGGGAATCCAGGCCTGATGCCCAGGATCCCAGAATCAGCATACATTCCCACCCAAAGGAAGAGTAATTGGAACAATAACACTGCTATTATCATTGGTTTAAAATAGCAGCGAGATTTGACTCCCAGAATCCTGAAAGACCTTCTGCACTTTCCTGGCTTCCTGGAAAAAAAAAAAAAAAAAAACTCACAGTAAGCAGATTCGTAGAAGAAAAGCTATAACAAATGTACTGACATGGAGAAACAGGGAGTCTCAGAATGTATGAGACACCAAGAAGCCAGAGAATTGATGGCTTAAATTTCATCTTCATAGAAGAGAAGGAAACAGGGCTGGGTGTGGATGCAATCTTAGTGGGATAGTCGATGATTACTATGGAGATAGGCTGGGCTGTCCACACAGAAAGGAATGTGATTCTATGGGATTTGCATGAGGCCTAGAAATGGACATGTCCCAAGGTGGTTACAGTTTTGTCTTCTCTTTGATAGTCCTCTTTGGTGGGTCGATTCTGGCGAGAGCCTCTCCCTGTAGATGGTGGCTGGAAAGAGAAACGAGACAAGGTTAGAGGGAGGGACCTTGGTTGTGAGGCAACTTCCATTCTTTGTGTTTTCTGAACCCCAACAGTAGGATGGTCTTGAACAAGTAGAAGATGGACAAGGTAGGTGATTTAATTTCTAATCAGAAGTGCTGCCACCGTGATACAGGAAGACGCTCTCTTGAGTTCCTGGCTCTTGGCACAGCTTTGCAATGGCTCTCCATCGTGAATAGACCAGGTCAGAAACACACATGGCCACGGCTCTGTCTTTCACCAGTGTCGGCATTTATTGAGTAACAATACGCGACATTGGGTTTGTTGGCTGCAATTTGCCAAGTAGTCCAGATTTCCCTTGATAGCCGGCTGGGGCAAACCCAAGTTCTTTCATCCCCATCTTACTGTCTCTCTGACCACACATGCAACATCACACAGTAAATCTCTCTGTGTTCATATACATGCATAGAATATTTCGGAATGGCTGCAGGGAGTTAAAGCGGCTGCAGCAGAAGTTCAAGGTCAGAGAGACAGAGAGTTTCCTGAGAGGCAGAGGAGGCCAATACAGGAGCCAAGCAAGTCTCTGTGGGAGTTAGATGAGGAATCTTTTTGGAAGTCTGCTGGAGGCATGACTGGATAGTCAAGCCAAGCCTTAGGATTGATCTGGGCTGTCTAGGAGAGCTACAGGACCATAGCATCCATAGAGGCAAGGAGGAGGACTGAGGTGGAAGACTCCGGAACAGATGGAGTACTGGGTGATCAGGTGGCAGACCAGTGATGGCTGACACTGTCACAGTGACTGCTGTCTTCCTTATGGAGTCCAGGTGAAGGTGCATGTTTCCCTTCATCTAGTGTGCTCACTAAGTCCTCAGGCCTGGTTTTCTAGATACAATTTTGATACACCAATGTGCTCACATGGCACAGACTCACTTTGGTAAACTAATAGGATGACACTCTTCTTTAGTAATAAGTTATCAGCCATTGCCTCGTGGATGGCCCAGGATGGATAGTGTTATTTGTGTGCTCACCAAGGTGCAGTCATTCTTCCTGTATTTCTACTCAGTGATGCAAATAGTCACCCAGGGCAAGGCACAGCCTGGAAACCCACTATTTTATACACATGAACTAACTGAGGGCGGGGCATAGCCTCATCTCAGCATTCCAAATAGTTTCTGAGAGCTTCAGGATGCCAAGGAAAAGGCACAGCTCCCAAGAGGTCCTGCATGGATGTTTCTCTGTCACTCTTGTTACTCAAGATGACAAAGACTTCAGTCTCTAGACATGATAAAATATGTTAGCTGTATAGCAAGGAATATCTAGGAAGAACTGGCACCCTTATTTCTGTGCATATAAGATTAAAGTGTGTGTGTGTGTGTGTGTGTGTGTGTGTGTGTGTGTGTGTGTGTTATCATTCTTCAGTTGCCAATGTTTTTGAGACAGAATATCTCTTTGAACCTGGAATTCATTGATTTGGCTAGACTGCCTGACCAGCAAGCTACAGGGATCCCTCCTTCTCTGCCTTCCCTGTGCTGGGTTTAAAGACAAATTGATGCTCTCCCAGGTTCTGGTGTGGATGTTAGGGATCAGACTGAGGTCCTTGTGTTGGTGCAGCCAGTGCTCTATTGAGTAAGTCATTTCCCCAGCCCTGGGTTTTTTTAAGCATCTGTAGACTCAAAATTCCTACCCATGGCATCAGCCCGTCCATCGCTTGGCCCTCAGCTTTCCTCTCACAGCAGGTTGTTGGGTACAGAGAATGCACACAGGACCTGCAACAGCCTGGAAAATAACCACCTAGACGCTAAATTCCAGGCCCCTGCTTTTTTGTGGATGATTTTTTAGAGGCAGGACATATTTTCTATCTTTATGCACAATAAACATTTTGTCAATGCAAGTATGTACTCCACAGCCTCCTTACCTGTGTTTAGCAAAGAGTAATTGAGAGCATTTCTGCTTAGCATGCAAACTATCTTTGTGATTGAAATGCAGTTCTACCTTTGATCACTGTAATGAAACCGGCTTGCCTTTAACTTTCCCAGTCTGACTTGTGTATTCTCCTATCATGGATTTGGACTCAGTACACCTTTTATATTTTCAGGCACTCCCATTTGCCTAAAATAGTCCTGAGGGGCTCCTCTCAGAGTGCAGTAACAACAGATTGCTTTGTTGTGAAGCAGAGGGTGAAACCTGTTTTCATCTCTCTCAGTCAAAATTTTGTTTCCCGTTTGATGCATTTGGTGAAGATAAAGATCTTAGCATCCGATTGCCAAGATCTGATGGCAGGTATATGTATTCTCTTTGTTTGGAAATAGAATGCTTCTCTAGGATCCAACTATGGAGCACACTCCATTTGCTAACTTTATTTCTGCTCTCCTTGAGTCATCCATGGCTTCCTCCTCACTTGCCATAATCATCTGACCATCTAGTCAACCTCCGATCCTAGACACTTCGTTCATTAAAATTGTTCAGGGGTAGAAGAGGCCAAATCTTGTTAAAATGATTTTTTTCCTGCTGATACACTAGAAGCAAAAATAAATGTTCTAATGTGTTTTCTTACTGAGTAAGGGCTTTAGAGTTTACATGTAGAATTCTGAGCAGGGGCAGCCTCCTAGTGTGTAGTTGTCCCTGTGGTCCTGCAGCCACGTATAAAGTAACCACTCAGAGGCTTAATATTATTTATAAACTGTATGGTCTATGGCAGGCCTCTTGCTAGCTAGCTCTTATAACTTAACTTACCCCATTACTATTAATCTATATGTTGCCACATATTCTGTGGCTTTACCTGTGTGCCATTACATGCTGCTCCCTGGATGGCAGGATGGCGCCTTCTCTGTCTCTACCTTTCTTCTTCCTGTCTCTTTCTTGGATTTCCTGCCTATTATAACCTGACTCACCATAGGCCAGAGCAGCTTCTTTATTAACCAATCATAGCAACACATATTCACAGAGTACAGAAAGACACCCCACAGCACTAGAGAATTCAAGACAAGCTTCAGGCACTGCTAGCAAAGGGGCACCTTGGATCTGTTGTGTTCCCCTATATCAGAATAACCCCTGGAAGATACTAGAGCTGTAGGAAGCAGCTCGGAGCCATCAGTGTGGCGTTCTCGATAGTCTCAGACCCAGGAGGATGCCTGTTGATAGACTGGAAAGTGACTCTCCGGTGGCTCCTTTGGGTGACATTAATAGTTCACTGACCTCAAAGGAGGAAGGTAAAGACAACTAAAGTGAGAATTAACCAGCTTTGTTGCCTCAAGCCATGTGCGTCCTTTGACTCTTGGAGTAAAAACCCAAATCAACAGCCAACAGAGGCTTCCTCTCCTCCCTTCTCCTTGTTTTCCCACATGAACTTTCATCTGTTCTGCTTTTAACTAAACAAGACTTTTTTTTTTTGCACAGAAAGAATTTTGTCACTGAAAATAGCAATAACAGACTCCAAGTTGGCTCATCTCATATAGGTGTGTGCTGCCAAGCCCGATAATTTGAGTTTGATGTGCACATGCATGCATGAACACATATACTGTAAATGCAGTAAAAATTAAAGATAGAAATAACAAGAGTATACTGTAATATTATCAGACATTTTGTTCATTCAATGATTTACTAAGTGCCCAACAAGGCTAAACTTTGTCCAGTGGAAAAGAAGGGACTCAGGAGAAGGCACATGAGACGGGGTAAGATAGCACTGTCCTGGGGACCTTAGACAAGCAGGGGGAGACTAAGAAGAATCCAGAAGAGATTAGTGGATAAAAAGGCAGACATGGGGATGGATGAGCAAATGACACTAAAGAGTGGAAATGATGCGGAAAAAAGAAAGCACCTGTGTAGGCGGAGGGTGGGGGGCAGACACAATTTTGTATATAAATTTGTTTTTACAAGATTTTAGAAACCTCTTATTTCCTTTCCTTATGAAGCAGAACACATTTGCCCATTCACTTAGAGGAGGCACTGTGGTATTGGCTGATACTGGATTCAGATGCACTGCCGGGGATGGTTCCACATTCCTGTGTCTCTGAGCAAGAACTGAGCAAAGATTCAGAAGCAGAGACAGTTTGTTAAGTGACAGGACATTTCTGAGGCTACAACGATGGCCCAGGGGGTAAAGTGCTTGCTGTGCAAACCTGACTTGGATCCCCTAGAACCCATGTTAAAGGCCTGCTGGCATGGTGGTATACAGCTGTCACTGCAGGCTGGAGAGAAGTAGCTGGGAAGATTCCTAGAGCTTGCTGGCTAGCCATTGAACAAAGTTGATGAGCTCCAGGTCCAGTGAGAGATTCTGTCTCAAAACACACGATGAAGAATGATTGAGGAAGAGCCTAGCATTGACTTTGACCTCTAACAAGTACATATGCACACAAACATGTGTTCATGTAATGAAAGTGGGAAAGGAGGAGGGGGAGGAAGAAGAGGAGGAGGGGAAAAGGAAGAGGAGGAGGAGGGGAAGGAGAGAGAGAGAGAGAGAGAGAGAGAGAGAGAGAGAGAGAACCTCACTCTCTGTCCCATTCCCTGCCTCACTTTATTGCTTCTCTGGCTAGTCTCAAATGTTGGTGCTGTTCAGGTACACAAGTGTTACAAGAACATTGGCCTATGGAGCCTCTATTGTCTTGTCCATCCAACAACGGGGGTGGCTGCTGGCACACACAGCCTGGATAGACGAACAAAAAGGTGATTCACATCTTCCTGGGACATAGTAGTATGATATTAAAGTTCAGCCTGCTACCCAGAACAGTCTATAATTTACATTTTACAAAATAATTTATGTGATGAATAGTTCCAGAGCACAGTTGACTGTGTCATGTGTATGGAGTGGCAGCTACAGAACATACATCATCCTCAGAGTTGGTGAGTACTGGACCCAGACATGATGGAAATGGTTGTCAAGGAAAGAATGTTCTAGAAGGAGTAGGGGAATATGACTGTCATGTTGAAAGAATGGCAGCTAGATGGTATGGTGTAGGGGGACCAGTGTTGGGGTTTAGCCCCAACCTATTGAAGGGTTCCTTAAAGAGGGGAGTGAGGGATTGGGAAATGCTAGATAAAAAATATAGATAAAAAAGAGAGAGAGATAGCTCAGGAGGTCTCTGGGTCAATACTTAGCAGCCTTGAGTTTATTTCTAATGGGCTTTTTATACACTAGCAAGGGGAGAGGCAAAAGACCTCCCCCTTTCAAGATTAAAGCACAATGTGCAGCCAAGTATAGCCCCTTCAAAACACCTGGTAACCTCAACCCACAGCAAAGCATCTTGTGATTAGGCCTTGAAGTATAAGACACCTGGTAATCATGCCTTTGCACCCTATTATGCAGCCTTGGAGAGCAACATAAACTCTGATTCTCTGAGCTTGAGTCAAACCATAAATTGGAATTTTTGTGGGCTCCCATAGTACAGCTACAACAGATTGAGTATCCACATGACGTGATGTCAGCCTGTGGATTGTGACCCCTTTGGGGAGGAGGTCAAAGGACCCTGGTACAAGGGTAGCCTAAGACCATCAGAAAACACAGATATTTGCATTATGATTTATGATTCATAACAGTAGCAAAATTACAGTTATGAAGGAGCAATGAAAATAATTTTATGTTTGGGGTCAGCACTACATGAGGAACTGTATTATTAAAGGGTCGCTGCATTAGAGAGGCTGAGAACCACTGCATCTATTGCGTAGTGTCTGGCATAGAACCAAGGCTGCAGACCAGTGGGAACATTGCCTTCAGAAAACCATTATTCCAGCCTACCTGTCAAACTATAAGGCCTTCTTGAAGTAACCTGGGGACTCTCCTAGGAGGCTGTGTCAGAGACTTGTGTTGCTGTGACAAAATTGCCGAATACAACTTAGAGGATGAAAGGGAAGCACATGTGATGCCCAGCACTGAGTAGGATGCAGCAGGAGAATTGCCATGAGTTCCAGGCCATCCTGCACTATGTGGCAAATCCCTGTTCCCTCTACCATCACCCCTGGAGGAAATTATTTACTTTGGTTCAAAGCTTCACTCTAAGTACCTTATAACTATGGGGAACAAAGGGGAAAATGTGCAGGGTCATAATGTCCCCTTTCAGGGCATGACCCCAGGGACCTTATTTCCAACCAGTAGTAGTAGGTCCCATCTCTTAAAGGTTCCACTGACTCCCAGTAGCAACAGGCTGGGGACCAAAATGTTTAACACATGGGCCTTTGGGTGACATGTAAGGTCTGAATGACCACAGTAGTTCTCAGGGTCTTGGTGACACTGCCATCTGTCCTGAGAACACATGATCACACTATTTTGCATTGCACTCCACTGTCCCTGACACTTTGATGAGCAGACCTCTTTTGGCTTGTTAAATCCATCAAGGTTTTATAGTGAGAAGAGAATTTGTAAATGACTGATTACGGCATGCTTTATTTTATTCTACGCTGAGTCATTTGCAAATTAGTCAGTTTAAGCATCTCTGATGAGGGGATCTTTCTCTCAACTCTTTAGGAAATGACTCTCAGCTGTGTCTTAGAGTCACCTAAAGAACTTAAAAGCATGCTGTTCAGCTTCATGCCCCACCCTCTGGAGGTAGAGCTGGGATCTCAGTTACCTTCAGGGTTCTACAAGGGATGAGAACCCCTACCCAAGTCTCTGGACCGAATATGACTTCCAACTTCATAGTGTGATAGTTTTTTTTTTTTTTTTAAATCTATTGGTATGTTGGCATCTTCCTTTTCAATTTCCATGTCTCTAAAGGCCAGACCTTAAAGCATCCCACCCCATCTTCCCATTCAGCTTAATTTATGACTTGTTCACACACCTCAAGTCCAAAACCAGAGCTGGCATGTGGTCCAACTTCTGTCTGTGTGTGACATCCATTCCAGCTGCTTGTGTTGGGGACAGCTCTCCCAATATAGATCTAGGGCCTCTGAAAGTAGAAGTCTTTTTGTGGCCCCACTCCTGAGGCTTCCCCTCAGCTCTGCCTGGTCCCTCCACTGCTGTGCCTATGTCAGCTGACTGTAACGTCAGCTGACCATATGCTGCCCTTTTCATTAGAAGGTCTGTGAGGAAATGTAGGCTATTACGATGCATCAGCCAGAGTATCCTCAAGTTACTTGTGAAAGCCATGCTTCAAACTTCACTGTGCAGGGTGGTTTCACAATTGAATCAGTGATACTGAAAAACAATCACCAGCTGTGTAAATACCACAAATCAATGCAATGTCAACTTTTCATATTTGTCTTTGCAACAAACATCCATGTGTGGCAGCATGTGAGGAAACACACATAATCCTTACATCTGTGTATACATACATATGTTCTTATGTGAATGCATCACATGTTCTTAAGTGTATCAGTGCACATGTATGTTATCATTATAAATACAATTTGCCTGAAAGTCAGTTTATCCTGAAATTGTTTTACCATTGGGGTGAAGAATGTAAGATTCAAGCTATATTGATGACATTCCTGTTGAAATTGTGGGATCCGCCCCCAGCCCATCCACAAAATAAAAAGTGAACAACTCAGTGTTATTCATTGTTATTTTTCTTAATTATACTGGTTCGTGATTTTAAAGCAAAATCAATGGAGATTTGACTTAGGGCTGCAGCATCCAGGAGGGTTTCTGAGGGTTTTTTGAGTTTGTTCCTGCCTCTCCCTGGCCTCAGCTCATCAAGATGGTTTTTGCTATCCTTTGATTTTCTTTCATTTTCTAAGTGCCCAATTTCCCCCAAATTCCACATTAAAAAAGAAAATCCCTGGGTTGGGGATTTAGCTCAGTGGTAGAGTGCTTGCCTAGCAAGCGCAAGGCCCTGGGATCGATCCTCAGCTTAAAAAAAAGAAAAAAGAAAGAAAGAAAGAAAGAAAGAAAATCCGAGGCTGGGAGTATAGCTCAGTGGCCTAGTGTGTGCTTAGCATGCTCAGCCCTATGTATGATCCTCAGCACCTTTAAAAACATGTTTATTTACCGGTGAAATTAACATTTCCCCATGGCAGGCTTCTCACGACCCTCCTTGAGAGTTCACAATATACGAAAAAGTTCCATGCAAACAAAACTGTAAAATAATAAACCATACATCCTCACTGAGTCTAGGATCCACTGTAGGGGCAAAGGTGGGCCTGAGAATTGGCACAAAGATGTTCAAGTCCTGGCAGTGTTTAGCAGGTGGAGCAGCAGAGAGGTCTGAAAGTTAGCAAAGCTTCCCTCCCCTACAGCAAAGGAAACACAGTGGCCTCTCCAGGTCCCAGAGTCTGGAAGGCACAACATGCTCTGCAGGTCACTTTGCTTGCCCTGCATCTCTTAATCATGTTGGTCAGGAGTACTTCTAAACCAAGCCCCCTCTTAACTCTGTCTCCACAGCATCATTTTGTCTGTCTAATTGCCACTATTATTCCTTTTTTTTTAAATTTTTTTTGGCTTCTTCCTAGGCAAGCCACTTTTCCAGAATATTCCAACATCCTTATTCCACAGCTCTCTGCAAGTGGCAGATAAAGTCTCTAATATGAGCCAGACTTTTGCTTGTTTGATCTGGGCTCTCGTGTAATCCAGGCTACATAGCTAATGCTAAGTTTGAAACCCTCATCCTCCCTCTGCTACCTCCCGATGCTGGGATTGCAGGCCTGACAGAGGCCAAGTTTTTGTATACCTCCTTGACAGAACCGGAGGCCTTGTTCTCTTTAGCCACAGTACTCAGAAGCATCGACTGAGAGGGAATATTCACTGACAAAGTGAGGGGCAGGGCGGCATCCTGGCCAGGCTGTCAGACTCTGCGCTCTCTTTCATCTCCATGGACTACTTCTTTGGCACTTTTCTCAAAAATATCTTGTGATTTCCCTGGAATAGAGAATAGTTTATTTTGAACACAGAACGCTGCCAAGTTTTTTTTTTTCCTTTTTTAATGAGGTTCTTAGCTATGAATCTATTTCTTCTTTAACTACCTTCTGACCCAGTTCATCAGATTATCCCCAGAAGCAGAGCTAACACCAAATGTGGTTCTTGCCTCATGAAGTTGAAAACGAATGGGATTAAAAATCTTAAAAGAAAAGCCCTGTTCGTTCTGAGACGAGGCAGCTGGCTTTGATTTCAGCTTCTCTTCATGATTGTCAGAGTAGGAAGGAGGACGGACTTAATATTTTTCTAATAAAAAAAAATTTGACAAGCTCTTGGATATTTATAAATTATATTATTGGTTTCATTTATAAAGTTAATTCGTACTTGATTTACTGGGTAATTATTAAATAATTAATAACTTGAAGTTCATGTGTCCCCCTCATCGATAATGATGGTAGCCAGAAATGAAAATAACCATAGCTGAAGAAGTATTTCATCTTGTCCCAGGATTGTATTACCCCAAAGTGACTGTCCCCTTGCAAGCCCTAAGGTTACAGTGTCTTGGCACTGACACTGGCTTCATTGGCTCAGCCTCCACTACAAAAACAATGAAGCGTGCTCTTTCTAAAGACAGGGCATGTCTTTTGCAAAGCAATTCATTGTGTTTGTTCTTCCTAAGAGAGAGAAGGAGGGGAGAGAGAGGGGTAATAGACAGTTGGAAATGAGAGAACTAAGCTCCTTGTTTAACCAGAATGTAGGGCATGACAGCTGCTTACAAGGAACATGGGCAGTCTTGAAAGCTGAGACAGGAACAAGGTCACTTAGTTTTCTACTGTTTTGTCACGTGTGAGTGTGTTATGAAATAAAGCCCAGGCAGCTATATGTGAAAGATGAGACATATGTTTATGTGTGGGGTCTATACATCATCCATAAAGAGAATTTCTTTAGAAATTAGGTGAGTGGTGAGAAGGGAGACTGCCCTAAAGACTTGGAAATAAGTGTAACCTGGGAAAACCTGCAGCATGGCAGCCAGCGGTCTCCCTGTATATGCAGTAGGGTGTACTTTTGGTGGATAATGGATCCACCAGAGCAATGCAGAGAAAGACGGGTACACGTGTTAGCCAAGTGTTGATGTTGGGAAGGGAACTAGAGACATAAACTGCATGAAAAAACTTTCTTTTCTATTTAAAAAAAGGGGAGGGGGGTGGGGATTTAGCTCAGTGGTTATCACTTGCTTAGCAAGTGCAAGGCCCTGGGTTAGATCCTCAGCTCAAAAGGGGGGGGGGGCTGGAGAGATGGCTCAGAGGTTAAGAACAGTGCCTGATCTTCCAGAGGTCCTGAGTTCAATTCCCAGCAACCACATGGTGACTCACAACCATCTGTAATGAGATCTGGCACCCTCTTTTGTATATACATAATAAATAAATAAATCTTTAATAAAAGGGGGGGATGAGTTTCCACATAGAGCGTCCTCAGTAAGATCATCAGCACCAGGAACAATTATGTAATTTGCCTGGAATCAATAGGTAATAAATGGTGGACTTGAACACAAGGACCCACAGCCCTACGTTATGCTTTTAGCCAGAGGTTCTCAGAGTGTGTATGGCTCTGGGGCAGCATCAGCAATGTGTCCTGGAAAGTGGTTAGGGATCAGAATCAGAAACTGTAGGTTGGGGGCAGCAATCTTTTTTGTGTGAACAAACCACTCTTCACCATTGAAGTACAGCATCTCTTCTACTTTGAGATGCTGGGGAATTGGTCTTCACTCCCTTCTGTGGAAGAAGTTCAGTTGCCTGAGACTATAACCTATAGTTCTAAAAATCAAAACAGGGGCTGGCAAGGTGGCTCAGTGGAGAAAGGCGCTTGCTGCCAAGCCTTAGAACCTGAGTTGCATCCCCAGCACCCATATGGTAGAAGGAGAGAAGTAATTCAAGTTTTCCTCTGACTATAGCATATGACCCTCACAAACATACATACATGCATACATACATACACACATACATACATACACAGACACAGACACACAGACACACACACACACACATACACACACACACACATATATACACACATACATACACACATACTAAACATACACAATAAAAATCAATTTGTGATGGCAAAAATTTAAAACAACTATTGTTACTTGGGATTTTATTTAGCTTGCAAAGTGTGTGTCTCACCCTAAGGTGTTGTCTCAGTCCACTGAGGGTTTCTGTTTGTAGGGTAGGTATGGTCAACGTACTTGGCCCTAAGATTTCACATAAAGAACTTCGCATTGGCTCAGTAACGAAGGATTGCTAGGCTGAGCTCCCAGAAGCCTGAGGCTAAGCCAGAGCTACTTCTAGCCGAAGCTGTCTCTGCTCCTTTGAGAGGCACTAAGCCGGTGGTTCTCAGCTTCCCTAATGCCGTGACCTTTAATACAATTCCTCATGTCGAGGTGACTCTCAATCATAAAATTATTCTGTTGCTACTTCATAACTGTAATCTTGCTATCATTATGGACCATAATGTAAATATCTGAGATGTGGCCCCAAAGGAGTCGTGACCCACAGTTTGAGAACTGCTACAATATGCTCTTTCTTTGTCTCACTTTCTACCCTGAAATTAGACACTGAAGTTGCCAATCACAGTCTCTTGTCTCCCCATCCATCGGCGGGGACGGAGTGTGGGCTTGTGCTCTTTCCTTGTTTCCATCCTTACTTATCCCCAGCTTCTACCCACCTCCCTCTAGACACAGAAGCCAGATGCTCTGATCACCGAGAACTGTAAAAAGGAAGAACCTGTGTGCTTCCCTACAGAGATGCAGTCATTATCATTCATATCATGGAAGGGCCCTGATATCAGACATAGTCATTTTAAAAGGTGTTGTTGCTGTACTTGGAGTTTAGGGAAATTTGGTTCTATCAGGTATGCTGGGAAAGAAATAAAAGAATCCCATTGGTCTCCCTGGGAAGATATCTAAACCACAAGAATCCCATGGGTCTCCCTGGGAAGATACCTAAACCACAAGAATCCCATGGGTCTCCCTGGGAAGATATCTAAACCACAAGAATCCCATGAAAGGCATCAAGATTTCAGGCTGTCTGCTCACAGCATGTGTGTGGAGGGAATTCAACCTGCTTGAGATGGAGTCTTACATCCTGACAGCATGCTGGTACGATGGCTGCTCAAGTGCCCTGTTTGGGTGTTACTTTTTTTCAAGATAAAAATAAATTGATCCCATGTTCAAATCAGCTTTGGCATTTAAGCACAGACACCAAACCAACTATCTAAAATCAAGCTTTACGTGGCACACGTTGCATGCCATTTTGTTGTTGTTGTGTTTCTTATTTCTTAACATTCCTTTCTTTGAAACTGGGTTTCATACTACAAACCAGACTGTACCCCAGACAGGACTTAAATCCCTCTATAGCCCAATCTGGCTTCAATTTCAAGGAGACTCTCCTGCCTCAGCTTCCTGAACTCTGAGATAACAGGCAGGAACCACCAAACCACCTCATTTTGTCTTTCGTCACAGCAAGGTGTTCTGCTGAACTTCTCAGGGTGAAATTTGCTTCCATGGTCTTAATAAAGCAGCCTCAGCAAATGTGTTCTTCCCAGACGGGAGCTTGCTCAAAACATCCATATTGAAGGATTCTGGATGCCTCTGAAGTTCCCATTTTCATCCTGAAATGTGATCAGAAATAACTGATTGAACTCCAGATAGGGAACCAGGGAGGGAGGATACATACATGGGGGGCAGCCCCTGTAACAAAGCTTGGAGAATAGATGCTGCCTGAACGTTCTCCATAGCCCCTTCCTCCTAATTTACCACCACCCTTAGGTGAAATTCTGTATGCTAAATGTGGTCCCACCTTCTCCTGGAAACTCGTTTTCTCTTGATTCTCGTCAGGCTTTTAGTGTCCTCAATTCTTGTCTCCTGCTGTACCTTATCTAATCCTCCATTGCCTCTCTTATCCCACACGCCTCCAAAGTCCAAAGTAACAAATTCAGAAGAGGATACCTGACGTAGGCAAGAGCAGGGACCACTCTTGTTTGTTTGTTTGTTTTTTGTTGTTGTTGTTTTGTCTTTTGCCTGGTCAAGATATTGTTATGGCCCTTTAGTGTGAAGGTAAAAAAAGATGCATTAGAGAGTGGCTAAATGACTAATTAAAATGACTAACTGGGTAAGCTACTCCGAGCAGTAACAGCTTGCAAAGGTTAAGCTGTTTAGCTGGGGCTCGTGTCTGTGACCAGCCTTGGGCTAGACAGTTAAAACCCTGTCTTGAAAAATTTTAAAAAGGAATTAGTGTTTCTTTTTCCTTTAATATATTTCAACCTATATACCTACAATTAGCATTTACTGTGGTTTCATTATTATGAGCAAGTTATTCTGATGTTATATATAATAACTATAATATATAAATACAACATCCATATATGTTACATACATGCATCTTACCTATCTAAAAATATACATCTTATTTTCACTGTTTTAATGAGCTTAAATAATCTTATGAATTTAAAAATCAATAATATCTACATTACTCTTTATAATTCTTTACATTTTTATATTACACAGAGAGGACCTTGCCGAGAGTCCACTGTACCCTCATCACAGAATAGCTGGGTAAAGTTACAGTTTGAGTGGGAGACAGACTCTCATCTGGAGTCAGGTTCCTGCGACTGCAAGCTCAGCTTCAATATCTCCTACACACATTCTAATTTTGCCTTATGAATTTTTAAATTTCCAAGATTAGAGAATTATAAGATTGAAATTTTTTCACGGCCTTGTTGTAATGAGAGCAAATATAAATTAGAAGGTGATTGGAAGTGAATCAGGAGCCCAAATTTATAGCTTCTGGGATGCTACTTAAATTAAAATTTTAATTATCATGTGAATACAAATGAAAGGTTTATTGCTCATTATTTAAAATATTTACATATTTATAAGAAACTTCACGGAAGGTACTTGAATGTTAATTTTTCTTGTGTCTATACTAACCTAATCACTCCGTCATATTGTGTAACAGAGTTCATAAGTTTTAAAATGTGTTAAAATCCATGGAGATATTAAGGAGAGAAATTATACCCCTGAGAGCATTGAATAGTCTTTTGAAAGATTGATAACTGCTGTTGTAGCTAGAATTGGCTAATTAATGTAGTACTTACACTATTAAAAAGCCAACAGTGTATTGATGGAGTATAGACAATATTTGATAAAGATGATAAGTACGTTTTATTATATGGCAGAGGGAAAACAAAGGGAAGGCCTGGCTTGCAAACATCCTTCTGTGCTCATTCCCATGCCGTTGCCCTTGCTGAGCCCCCACTGGGCTGCCTTTGCATGTTACCTAGCGTGGTAACGTACATACACTCCACACAGAGAACATTAAAGTAGACTTTCACACCATACAGAACAAGCTCTGAAAACTGGTTCTGTTACTGATTATGGCTTTGGTCTTCATCCACTGCACGGTTGCCCAAGCCCTGTGGTCTTCATCTTAACAGCTGAGGTCTGAACTCACCATGATCCAGAGATCCCACTTCTGTGTGCATAGCCCGAGGAGGTGAAACTAGTAGTCAAGAGAGACACTCCACGTTATCATTTTTTAGTTGCTTTAACATGACGCACAGTAACCACCACATGGAAACAACCTGTCAGCATCTATCAGCTGATGCATGGATAATGAACGTGTGGTACCTATACACTGCAGTATACCATATAGACACACACACACACACACACACACACACACACACACAAAGAATAAAATCTTGTCACTTGCAGTATCTTAGATGTTTTTGGAATCATTTCATTATATGAAGTAAGAGACGCTTCTCATGATCCCACTCGTGTGGAGTCTAAAAGAGTTGGAGTTGATGTCATAAGAGTTGAGAATAGAGCAGTGGTGGCGCACGCCTTTAATCCCAGCATTCAGAGGCAGGCAGATCTCTGTGAGTTCAAGGCCAGCCTGGTCTACAGAGTGAGATCCAGGACAGGCTCCAAAGCTACACAGAGAAATCTTGTCTCGAAAGAGAGAGAGAGAGAGAGAATATAGAGCAGTGGTTACCAGAGACTAGTGAGGGCCTGAGAAGAGAAGGTGGGGAAGACTGACCAATGGGAACAAAGCTGCAGTTCAACAGGAGGAGGAAGTTCTGGTGTGCTCTTGTACAGCAGGGGCTTCACCTGTGGCAGTTATGCCTATGTATTTCAAGCCAGAAGACAGGAGTCAGATTGTAGTCAGCACAAAGAGATGCTGATTGCCTGAGGAGAGATTTAGCCTGATTTAAGCATTACACAGTTTATGCCTGTGTAAAAACAGCACCTGGTACTCTGTTAATATGTACACCTTACATGTTTTTAATCTGCCCATTAGATAAAAAAAATTACAATAGGATAACTAATACTTAACATTACACACAAGTGATGTGATTGTGTAGCTGGCACGTGTTCATTCTCAATCATCGACAGCTAAATAACACTGCTGCCACCATAATCCTCATCACCCTCATCAGCAATATAATTATCATCATTGTTGTTGTCGTCATCCTGTTATCTGAAATTAAGTGACTATAATGACATCCGTGTGCATTTTCCCAATAGTTTCCAATGTTCACAATGTTGCTCATTTCCCGAGATGAGAGGCATCGTCTGTTGACACACGTAGTTACACACACACGACAAGCTTGTACAGCTCTTGTGTGTTGCATGCTGCTGAAATAGTTAAAACAGAGGAGGATCCAACTTAATATTCCTCATCTAGACCAGACGTTCCGTTGATACCTGGAGCTTCCTTTTTGGTAACATTTAAATCTCTCACCAGAGACAAATAAGCCATCTAACAAAGCTTTGCCCTATAAACCAATAATGAGACAAGAGCAAATAGCAGCTCTGTCCAAGACACACAAGTCTTAGCTCCTTTGATCCACCCTCTGGGAAGCTTGCTGCGATTTCTCTATCAAAAAGTTAATGGAAAATGCCACCTCTCGACAAGGGAATTGGTGTGCGGATGCCGTCTTAAAGGTTTCATGGGATAAGTTAAGTGTCACCCAGGTTTCCTGCTTGCATAATGTACTTAAAAAGACGTTTGTGCATCAGAAGCAAACTTCTGCCAACCAGGGTTCCCCCATTGTGCTGTAAGTCTGTATTTAAGACCTCCTCCCTCCTTTAATAAATGACATTCGACATTAAAAAAAAAAAAAAAAAAGAAGAGGGGGTCAAGATCATGATGGGGAAACCCACAGAGACAGCTGACCGGTGCTCGTTGGAGCTCACTGACTCTGGACTGACAGCTCAGGAACCTACATGGGACTGAACTAGGCCCACTGAATGTGGGTGACAGCTATGTGACTCGATCTGTTTGTGGGGTCCCTGGCAGCAAGACCAGGACTTATCCCAGGTGCATGAACTGACCTTTTGGAGCTCATTCCCTGTGGTGGGGATACCTGGCTCAGCCTTGATACAATGGAGAGGGGCTAGGCTCTCCTTCAACTTCGTTGCCAGACTTTGTTGTCCACCATGGGAGGCCTTACCTACCCTGAGGAGTGGATGGGGGTAGAGTGGGAGGGAGGTGAGGAGGCAGGAGAAGGGGAGGGAGGGGGAACTGGGGTTGGTATGTAAAATGGAAAAAAAATAATAAATAAACATATTTAATAATAAAAAATAACAATAATAACAACAGAAACCCAGAAAAAAAGATGCTTGTGTATAACTATGTGCATTATGTCTGTTAAAAAAAATCCCTAGTGGCTCTGTAGTACCAGTCCTCAGGAGGCTAAGGCAAGAGATGTGAGAGCTCAGGGCCAGTCGGGGCCTATAGAATGAGACCCTCCTTCAAAAATGACAATGAACTAGGTTTATATGATCATTTATGGAATATTTTTGATGGTAAGGGTTTTCTGTTTGTCCCCTGATGGAGTTGGCTTGTACAGAAGAAAAGAGTGAATTATGCCTGGTGTATACAAGGACAGCCACTTGTAGTCCCCACTACTTGGGAGGTGATGGCAGGAGCATCATTGAAGCCAGGAATTTGAGGCAAGCTTAAGCATAGAGTGAGACCTCCACCCTCTAACAAAACTATAAATCTAAATGTTCTGTTGTCTTCTCTTTATCCTAGAGGAGCAAATGTTCATCTGTGCAGGTAGACTGCTAGACGTTATATTTGAAAGACAGCACTGGCTAGAAAACACCTTTCATTTTTTGACCTTTGATCCCTTTCAAGAATGAGCTGCACTGGGCGGAGGCGGCGCATGCCTTTAATCCCAGCACCTGGGAGGCAGAGGCAGGTGGATCTCTGTGAGTTCGAGGCCAGCCTGGTTTACAAAGTGAGTTCCAGGAAAGGCACAAAACTACACAGAGAAACCCTGTCTCGAAAAAAAAAATAATAATAATGAGCTGCATGGCTAGGTGCAGCCACAGGATGCTCTGTATATGTCACTGACCATTCCCTTGTCATAGCTTACTGAGCAGGTGGAGCACGGGAGGTAATGCTCAGGGTCACCTTCCCTGTCTGTCACGGCTATGAATGTCAGCTCCTAAACCTCCATGCACTGGGAATTCCAATCATTTTAAAAATCAGATTTAAACAAACCTGCATTGAATTACAGGTGTTACTGACCCACCAGAGCCATGACTAGGAATTTGGGCTCAGCACTGACTTTCCATGGCTCTACAAAATCCTACAGATTTTCCAGTTGGAATCCTTAGGCTATTTCCCTGGGGTTGATTGTCACATAGCCCTGTGTCCTTTCTATCCTAGGATCCATAAAGTTAGGGCCCTGAGCCTGGAGTCCTGTCTCACTTCTTGCTGGCCTGGGAGTAATTTTTTCCCTCTCCTGAGCTGTCCTGGGCACAGGTGCTGAGTCTTCTCCTGCTTGCAAGACAGTAGAGCTCTCCTGGTTCAGGCACAGCATCTTACTCCTCTCTGCTTTTGGAGGCATTCCTCCATCCCCTTCCACTCAGGAGCATTCAATGTCATGGTTCCACAGTTCAGGATTCTGGACAACAAAGTAAAGAAAGAGACATGCCATGGCCGTGGGAAGCCTCAGATTCAGGCCCTTGAGTGAACGTCTCCTGGGGCCTTGCTTTCTTCAAGATAAGTCCCAGAAGAGAACAAATGCTTTGAAAGATGAAAACACAGGGAGCTGGTGGGTTCATGAGTGTGAATGCGGAGAACACTTCCGTTGCAGAAAATAGCTACTGCTAATAATGACCCTGATCTTGGGCACACAGCCACAAGGAGTGGGTTGGCTTTATACTGAGTATCATCTGCAGCATTTGAGTTTATCTAACTTATGCATGCAAGGCTTCCTGCATATGTAGAGAAGTTTTTTTGACTCTGAAAAATAAAATAGAATAATGTCTTTATTAGTAAAAACAAAACAAAACAAAAACCTGTTGTAACTGTGGTGATGTAAACCTGTAGCCCCAGCATTCTGGAAATAGTCCCAGAAGAGGCAGGAAGGACAGAAGTTCAAGGTTATCTTCAGCTGCAGCTATGTAGCAAGGCAACCTGGTCTAGTGACCGAGTCTTGATAAAAAGAGGCTTCTTGACTCATAGAAACATTTAGTAAGTCAGTTTGTTTCTACAGATCATTCAAAGTTGTTTTTCTCAATTGAATTGCTTAAAAACTAAGATAATGTTAGGTTATGTTCAAATTTGGATTTGACTGTTGAAATTCTTTATGCATGTAAAGTTGGTAGACAGTCATTTAGTACATTGTCCTGGTTGGCCATTGTTATCAACTTGACACAACCCGGAGTCATCTGAGAAGAAAGTCCTCACATGAGGAATTGCCAGGATCAGTCTGGACTGTGAGCACGTCTGTGAGGGATGGTCTTGATTATGAGTTTGTGTAGGGGGATCTATCCTGCTGTGGGAAACACCATTTCTCTAACCAGGAACCTGTGAATGAGCGAGAGGAACCAAAAATCACTGTTCCTCTAGGTTCCTGCCTCAAGAACTGCACTGACTTCCTTTAATGATGGATTGTGACCTGGAAATGTAAGCCAAATAAACCCTTTCCTCCCCAGGTTGCTTTGGTCAAAGTGTTTTTATCACAGTGGTGGAAAGGGAACTAAAACATGTGTTAAGAAAAACCCTTACACATGGGCTTCTACGCTCGCATTCTTGGGGACCTGAAAGAGAATCAACCTGTAGAATTTTTTGATCTTCCACCACAATTCAGTCATTACGAGGTCATTCAATCCCCTCTCCTTCATCACCGCCGAAGAACCTTCAGCCACTCTCGGGCTGTGAAAAGGCACATTTGGAAGGACTATTTTAAACCTCTCTTGATGACACATGTTTGAAGATGATGCTGACTGTGTGTGGTGAATGTGGAACACAGACTCTAAAATCATCTCCAGGCTGAGCAGTGACAGTCTCTAGGACAAGGCTGCTGGGGGGCTCATGAGGTACCTCATGACTTCCAAGCTTCTCACTCTGAGTGGGCCACTGGTTTCACACTTATCCTTTGCAGAACCCCCTCTTATTCAGTCTCCAATTAGTGCCAGCATTGTGCAACTTTACTTACCGAGGAAAACACCATTTTCCTCAGGTTGCTTTCCTGGTCCTGGCTCTCTCAAGAGTTGGAGGAGTCTTCTCAAGGCATAGAGAATGTATTAAGGCAAGGTGTTGGACTCCATGGAGGTCAACAGTCACCTGCTCAGCATCAGTGAGGCACAAGTCAGTGCAGCACAGCTCTTGGTGCAGGACAATGAAGAATTTGCCAAATAATATGACTTCATAAGGTGGCTTCGAATTCTGGGGCTTACTAGGATTCAACACAGGGACCAGGGGGAGAAAGTGAAAAAAAAAAAAAAAGATGTAGAATACTTGGCAAAAGACTTGACTGCTGCCCTCCAGCAGGGACAGAGCAAAGCTTAATTGCTTCCTGGTTATCGGTAAGAGTTGGTATCAGGGTCGGCATGTGGCTCACTGGTAGCATACACAAGCCTTGCTTCCATCCCTAGCATGGGAAGAACAACAGCAACCAACAAGAAAGTGTTAATAAGCCCACGTCAGCTCTTCCACCTGGTTCCTGGCTCTTACTTCAGAAGCAGACAGTGGTGATAACTGACCCTCAATGAACGAAAACATCACCAGAGTTTAATTTAAATCAGAGGCAACTTGAATATGAAAGTTGTCAGTTTAGGATTTATTTTAAAATAAATAAATCCAGCTAGAAATCAAATTTATAGATACCCCCAACGTATTCCACATCTTCATACTTGTCTCCAAAACTCAAGCCCCTAACATTTCATCCTAGACCTAGATGTGGCTGTTCCTCCTCCCCCCCCCCCCTCCCCCTCCCCCTCCCCCTCCCCCTCCCCCTCCTCCTCCCCCTCCTCCTCCTCCTCCTCCCGTCAG